>NC_142520.1:24224314-24403064 GCF_964205215.1 Stylophora pistillata
TATACCGATAATTGGTCAAACAAGACTCTCTCAGAGATGTTATTTAAAATTGGCAGTAACGTTGGCGAAACGATCGGTTGGCGTTTAACGCAATGAACACGATGCTAAACGAAACTTTTTCTCGTATAACTGGGGTTGAGAGGGGATGTACAGATCAGACGAAAAAGATAAAACGCCTTTCTTGTAAACGTCTATCAACCACACTCTGCAGACTAGAGAAGCTCTAACCTGTCAGCTGAATGTTGGATTTTTTCTCTTTTGCAGCAGCTTTTGCTCTGTTAATTAATCCTTTTCTCCCCTGTTTGGTAAAGAACCTCATGTCTGTGTGAGCTGGGTTATATGACGCCAGATGTGATGATATCTACAGATACTTGACATAGAATGGCAGTTCCATGTGGGAACGAACAGAAATTCCTGCAAAAATCGTATTTCTTGGATTAGACATCGGCAGCTGTTCGGAATTTCACTGCATAGTATAAAGTTATCTGCTGCAAAATTCACAAATCAAACTACTGACTTTTAAAAGTCTATGTAAACCACAGTGAACATACTGTTCTCTGAACACTTCCCAAGGCAGTGAAAAAATTTGTTTAACAATCCAGAGCTTGTTTATTTGGTGATCATTTCCTTTATTCTCGTAACCTTAATGTGTGATTCAGGGATGATATTGTAAGGAGAAATTAGATGCTGCTCACTTTTAGGGATCAGAGGATCAAACCACAAGTCAGAGCGACCAGCATCTGGTTTCTTATTTCAGTTCTACTCCTGAATCATCAATTAGGATTAACAGAATAAAGGAAGTGATCTCCAACCTAAGAGGCTTTGATTGATCGACAAATTCTCCTTGTCTATAACAAAGGAAATGTAGAGAGAATTGTGTCGTCTGAGCCTGGGTTCGAATCGTCTGGGTACGAAAGATCTATGGATACGAAACGACTGCTAAGCAACGAAGGAATTCCGCAATAAATTGCATGCGAAAACCAATATCGCCCAAATTGCAAATCGATGAGGGCGTTATTAGTTTTCAAGTGCAATTGAAGCCACAATTCACCACTCAAGTAATGGATTTTCCTTGAATGATTGAATTAAAATAAGGAAAAAAGAAAACAGCATTACTTATAATTGTTATGTATACGTAGATGCGAAAACATATTACGTAGATGCGAAACAATATTACATAGCCTCGTTTTCAACTCCAAATTCCACACTAAATACCTTGCTTTATTAACCAATCAGAATGCAAGATTTTACTCAATGATGGGTTAATTCTACATTTATTTGAAAATGAGATGAGCGACACCAGCTTAATTCACAGCTGTCTTTACATTTTCTATTTAAAATTAATAAAAACATGACAATAATTATAATAAGAATGAAAACCACCTCCTACCCTTTAAGTTTTCATTGCATGTCTGTGTTCTTTGTCCAATGATATTCTTCCACTGGTTGCTAAAGTAACTAAAACAAATTAAATAAGAACCATCTCCTCTCAATTTATGTCTTAAACAAAGTGATGATGATTTCTAATAATGTTAACCCTTCTAACTTTGTTTTCTGAAAAAAAGTTCCGATAAAACTGACATGCAATCTGCATTTTGTAATGATTCTTCTTTCTGCAAGGTTTTTAAAAAACAATATCAGCACTCTAGGAGCAGAGACACCTTATTTAAAAACAATAATAATAATGGTGACTGTGCACATATCTTTCTCAACCTTAACAGAAAGAGGAATGTAATTTTGATATGCAGATTCCTACTCAATAATACACAGTGCTTCTCCTTTAAAGGAATCCTCCACCTACCAGATGTCTGAGGTCATTCAAATCCCTACACACAGAATAGAACACACTCAGGAGAAGCTGGCAGTATGTTTTGAAAAATTCCACTGAATATGAAGATGGGCTTTCTCTTGCCAGGATCTGCATCAACTTAGTCTTTGAATAGTCAGGAAGGGAATGATATAGGGCTTATAGAATCCAGTGTCAACTTGAAGCTTTTCCCAAACAATTTGACTGAGCAAGACGACGCAAATGTTTAGATGAGTTAGTTCCTGAAGCCTTAAAAAGGTAGGAAGAAAATTTTCCTGGATATCTCGAGGTTTCTCTGCTTTGTCAAGCACAATGTAGAATGTTTCATTCATGAGTTCCTTCCCTGATAAAGTATGTTTAAGGTGACGTAAAAGTCTTTCCTATTTTCACATTTGGGAGGGGCATTCCAATTGCTGTCTTTATCTGGATCTTGTAGCTGGTATAAGATGTGCTCAAAAATCAGTCTTGCTGTAAAATTCTCAACACAGTTAACTAGCACATGTAGAAGCTGTTATATCAGAGGGAAAAAAAACACAAAAGAACGAGTTACTATCAGTAAATGGTTTGATCCAAGGATCACTAGACAATTATGTTGTGTAAATGTTTGCATGGGGTTAGCAGTGTTCTTCCTTATTTTAGGCAGGACAGGTAAAAGAAATATTTAAACCATTACAGGAATTCTTGTACCCGTTGAATTTTCAAGAATTTCAAAGGATTTTAGACAGTAATACAAGGTACCACAAATGGTAAATGTTACCAGCACTGTCTGAAAGAGAGAATACAGGGTTAGTCCCAGAAAGGACTGCCATTTTCAACCAGGTTTTTGACAGCCTGAGCAAAAATTAATGTCTCTCACAAGTGAGCAATGATGAAACAACAACTCAAACTCATAAAATTCAACTCACAAATTAGTTTGGTCATTAATTGACTCTGATGCTCTCGTGATGACATCTGCTCACCTTATCAAACCATCAATCTCAGTCACTAACAACAGTCTCTTTTAGAGCCTTCCCTAATACAGGCAGGCTCACAATGTGATTGACAATACCTGTTCATCTCAAGTAATTGAGATGAAACAGCAATTGGCCTGTATACAAAATGGCAATGCATTCAAGTAAAGAGTATGCAGCTGGACCATTCAGTGAAAGCTGTGTGGCAACAGGACTGAATAATGAAATGCTACATTAGAAGGTAACTGATTGACAACGCCGGCTCAAGTGTGCGAGGTCTAAAATTTAATGAAATTAGTGGTAAATAATAAGGGCTGACATTTAAAACCTAGGCACTTTGTTGTTGTGTAAGGCATTTTCTTATTTCCAGAGTTTTTAAGGAGAAAATTAATTTTCGAAAAGTTTAAGAAAGTGTACAATGTTTTTGGAGGTTGTTCTGTTAAAGAAAAGAGGCGATGAAAACAAGGCCTTGAGGCAACAGAATAGGAAATCAACCATGCAAATGACTCAAAGTCTGTTTTCTGCGGCGAAACTTAGCATGTGCACAAACATTATTCAGCTCTGTTCTGTGTGGGTAGTTAAATGATGTAAAGTTACCTCCCATGAGCCTTCTGCAGCCTATTTGCGTATCTCAGTAAATAGCTCTTCAACACCAGAGAGTGACTAGCATCTAATTTTCCCTTACAATATCACTCCTGAATCACACATTAAGGTCAGGAGAATAAAGAAAATGATCACAAATTGCAAGATGCTCTTGATTGAGATACAATGAATATATGAAGATCATATATTTTGAACTGCGGTATTAGATACGCATGATGCACGATCCTCGTAGTAGATAGCGCTATTTAAGCAATAGCGAAAATCAGACCTGAAAAAAATCAGGCCTGTACGGGACTCGAACCACTAACCTCTGCGATACTAGTGCAGCGCTCTACCAATTGAGCTAACAAGCCAACTGGGAGCAGGCCGTTAAGTTGATTCGTAATAAACCCGTGAAAGTGATAAATGAGATACAATGAATATATAAAGATCATATATTTTTGAACTGCGGTATTAGATACGTATGATGCACGATCCTCGCAAGTAGATAGCGCTATTTAAGCAATAGCTATCTCATGAAAGTGATAAATCAGATACAATGAAATATATTAACTTCATATATTTCATTGTACCTGATTTATCACTTTCACCGCTTTATTACGAATCAACTTCACGGCCTGCTCTCAGTTGGCTTGTTAGCTCAGTTGGTTGAGCGCTGCACTAGTATCGCAGAGGTCAGTGGTTCGAATCCCGTACAGGCCTGATTTTTTTTTTTTTTTTTTTTTTTTTTTTAGGTCTGATTTTCGCTATTGCTTAAATAGCGCTATCTACTGAGAGGATCGTGCATCATACGTATCTAATACCGCAGTTCAAAATATATGAACTTCATATATTTCATTGTATCTCATTTCAACTTTGTTGATATATCCAAATTATTATGTAGTAGAAGGTGGTGCTTCAAAAATCAACGGTAGTGCTTCAATCTCAGTTTCACATTGACCCGGCCTGGATCCTCTTTTTCTGTTTAGAGTCTTAAGAAAAAAAAAACAAATAAAATACGAGATCATAGAGAATGAAATTAAACAAACCGAACAAAGTCTAAAAAAGACGATGCTATTTCACCTGAAAAATGTTTACATGGCTGAGCTAACAGAAAATTACCTTTTGTTCACTACGTTTCTTTTGTTTCAAATTTTGAATTTTTTAACTGCAAGATCTTTGAGGTTACCTTTTTATATCATTATTTTATTATGTGGTATCAGTGACAATGAATAAAACCGATTCCGAAAGGTACTGAATTTGTTCTTGTCACTGGTGTTTTTTTCCCAGTTTCTAAAGATAAAGACTATGAACAACTGGAAGCGGACCCGTCTCTTTATCCGGTATCACGACTCGGTAAGATTAACACATCGACAGCAGTTTAGTAGTGGTCTGTACTTTTACTCACTGACAATGATATTCTCTTTATCCGGTATCACGACTCGGTAAGATCAACAAATCGACAGTAGTTTAATAGTGGTCTGTACTTTTACTTATTGACAATGATATTCGTCATCACAGTTGTTCAAAAAGGCGTGATTTAATTTTCTTTTTTGTTGAAACCGCATAAAGCTTAACAAAAAGTTGCTTTTAAGGAACTCTAGTTTTCTCAGGCTTACATATTTGTGAAGAGAAAAGAAAAGAAAGAAATCACTTGAAGCTTGTTCAGGAAGAATCTCCAAGGGAACCAGTGAATAAGAATGGGAGGTACAACACAAAAGAACTGATGTTTGAAAAAAAGCGAAACTGCCTTAAGGGGTACCGGAGAACTTTCAAGTTTATAAAATGCCGGGGGATGAATCTTCCATCAAATCAAAAACCCACGTAATGCTATTCGCCCTACCCATCAGCTTGGTTGTGTTGGTTACCTTGCATAAATACATTTACTTTGGTTTTGGGTTTTTCTACTCTTCGCTGAAAACTGCTCTTTGGGATTGATTTTGACGGTTTTTATTTTATTACGCGTTTCTTTGTTTGTTTTAAAGGTTGAGAGTTTACGAGATGAGGCTGACAAAGCTAAACGAGAGTGCTTAGGAGTTAAAAAGATTGCGGAAGAGAAAGAAGTGCTATTTAAACAAGAACAAGCAGCACTGAGAAAGGTCATTGATCTAATCCAAAAGGGTTTCTGTCCATTGTGACACTGTCAGCAGTTACATATGATGCACGATCCTCGTAGTAGATAGCGCTATTTAAGCAATAGCGAAAATCAGACCTGATAAAAATCAGGCCTGTACGGAATTCGAACCACTGACCTCTGCGATACTAGTGCAGCGCTTTACCAATTGAGCTAACAAGCCAACTGGGAGCAGGCCGTTAAGTTGATTCGCAATAAACCCGTGAAAGTGATAAATGAGATACAATGAAATATATGAGGTTCATAAATTTCATATAACTGTCAGCAGTTACTTTTAAAATCGCACGTATAGATTTGACTTTTTTTCAAATGAATTATGTTTAGATTCAAAAGGTGACTGAATAAATCAAACAGCATTCGTACGTAGCAGAAACCGGAGTTAAGCACCGGCCTAATGGGCCACTAGGCTCGTAAACAGATTTGACCTTTTATTCCTATGTAGCACTCTAAATACGGTGGCTATCCTTTTTAGTGGCACGTGGAACTTTTAAACTTTGAGCGTGTTTATGTGAGGGATTTTGGCATAAGTTCCCGTCCCCAACGGTAGTAATAAATTAATAATGAATAAATATCTTCAGCCAGGAGACAACCTCACCCTTTGTTGGTTTTCAGTCTAATCGTGAGTACGGAGTCTCCGGTTCAAAAGTGGATCAAACTCTAAAGACGAATTTAAAGATAAACAAGACCTTCCTTTTTGAGTCTTCTGGCAGGCTACTCCTATTATTACTTCTATTTACATAATGATTGTCAATATCATCATCATCTTTTACAGGCTCTTTCAGAGGTGGAGCGAGAGTGCCAGAAACTGCGTAAAAAGCTACAATATGAGGTAGGACATTTCAAGAACTTGCTTGAATTATTGTTTTGGTTTTCGCGCACATAGCGCCAACAAAGAAAAGGAAAGGACTTCGGCTTAATCGATTGCTATCAGTATTACTATTTTTTTAAGTATGGGGTAACGCTGTGCGCGTGTTGCGAGCTCCGCTATAAATGAACACTTTCAGTTCCAGAAGTATTGACCGGTAACTTATCTTCTTAATTTCGGCACTAAGCAAGCAAAAATGTGACAAGAATAGTCTCATCAACTGCGAGTCGTTCTCATGCATAGTTCAAATAGCTCTGCTATTCGTGGGTAGTGCGTCATTATGCTAAGTGTCATGTCATGTCTGATTACAATAAATAAATAAATAATGAATTAAAAACATAATAGTAAATCACCAAATTCGCTTCACTTATTTACGAAATACGAAGCTGGTGGCAGCGTTAAGAAAGAATTAGGAATTATACCGTGGGGACTAAAGAGTGAAGAGTACTAAATGGCCACAGTTAGCTGCGTTAATTAAGTGATTGTAGTCTCGAAGAAAACAGACAAATATTCTGAAGCCTTTGAATCCACAGGAGTGACTAGCCTTTAATTTCTCCTTACAATATCACCCTTGAATCGCGCATTAAGGTCACAAGAATAAGGGAAAGTGATCACCAACTAAAGAAACTCTTGATTGTTAAACAAATTTTCTTTGTCAGCACCTTAGGAAATGTATAGTGACCAGTATGGAGAACATACATGCTGATGTTAGGGTGTGTAACGTTATTGGAACAGACACGTTCAAGTCACAACTTTTAAAAAAGGGGCTGAACTGCAGACACTAGGTTGGTTTGACTTGACGTGGTTTTAACTAGGATGATTTTGAAGTGTTTGGGTGTTTCGTGTTTTCAGCAAAAGACCAAGCTTCAGAAGATGCATGCTCAGATGCAAGAAGCTCACAGTATGAGACAACTGGAGCTGGCCAAGTCTACAAACATCGATAAACTAGTGAGTGGATTAATGATCTAGGTTTTTTTTTCGTCAGCATACAAAGTGATTTCATTATGAAAAATGATACTAACATAAAAGGTTTGAAATAGAATTACAAAGATGGTAAGTTTTGATCTCGTTCTTGCACTAGCCCGCGAGGAGGTCCTCATTGTAAACGCTTTTCTGCCCGCGGAAAGATTAGAGACGAGTCAGGATGAGGTTTTCCGGGGGTCTGGCACCAATAATGAGATCCCTTGCGGACCTTCCGTCTACTCACGTTGCTAAAAGACTCAAACTTTCCCGCGGATGAGCGTGCTGAAGCGATGATATTCCATTCAAGCACAGATTGAAAGTTATTAAGGATTTTTCTTTTTTTCATAACATCTATTTGGACTCGAAACGATTTTCATGCAAGCAGTTCAGGAAATTGATTGTAACTGCTCTCTCTGGTTCTAGATTGCAGATCTGGAGGAGAAAGAACTACAGCTTCGTCTTCTTACGCGTAAGTTATCCTTTAATGTCCTTTGATTTGTATCCTTTCATTTTATTTCGCTCCATTTCTCTTGATTTCTTTTCAATTTTAAGACTTAATGAATGTCATCTGATTCTCTTTTTTTTACATAGAAAACTTGGATAGAGATCAACGAAGAAATCTTTTCGCGCAAGAGCAATCCAAGAAGGTATTTTGAATCTGAATTTCCCCTTACCCACTCCTCCCCCTCCCCCCCTTTCTTTTCGTTCTTTTTACCGGACGCAGTACGAGCGAACAAAAGAGAAGAAGCTGCAATCCACAGGAAGAATCCTGGAACAAACGATGCGATAAAGAAACACTCTCACTCTTTTTCTATCTCCCAATTTTCCTCTCGTTTTCTACCTCTGACTTTTATTCCACTTTCTTAGGCCCTAAAACAAATGATGCAGCAACTGGATCATGAACGAAACTTGAAACTCGACGCTTTTGAACGCGTGGAAGATCTTCAGAGACAGGTTCATCGCTTTTTTTTTTTTTTCTTATTTTCTTCAGATAACATAGCATTTCAAAGACATTCTGCTATACACTAGTTGATTTTGTGCTCCTCTTCATATTTCTATTTTTTCTTCCTTTAAGATTTATGAATACGAGCAACATCTGACCAGCGGTCTATCAAGGCCAGGCTCTGGAGCAGGTATGGTTTATGGCATGCACACAAAAAACATACGAGTAAAAAAGAAGTCCGTGATGCCAATATTGTTGCTATTTTGACGTGCAAGATTACTCTCCGTAAGAATCGCTAGTCCCCGCATTCTAAGTTGAATTGACTAAATGGTCAGTTTTAAATACAAATTTACTATAACTGTAAATTGGTTTGAAGCGCTTGCTCTGGATTTTATCCGTATCCTTGAAGGAGGTTAGAAGCCGCCAGAGAATAAAATGATCATGCTAGGAGTGAATCTTCTGCGCTTCGATATCCGGATTTCAATCAGACTATGGCAAATAGGGGACATGGCAAAAAAAGGAGGGAGAGGGGGGGGGGAAATAACTTAGATAGATTCAGTCCTAGTTGATTCTCACTGTAGAAACGGGATAATCACCGTAATGTGGCAACGTCAGCGACTTAGCCCGAGGGCAAAACAAAAGGACAAGTGTGACAAAATGAAAAAGTCTCAGTGCTGACGTTCTAGTAACTGCACAAGAATCATGAGACGAATTTTTATTCTGGTCACTCTTCACAGGCTCGAGATCCGCATCTCGCACAGACAAACGCCCCTTGTCCTCTTACCGGAACGTGCCCGACTCTTACGCCGCGTCTCCATTGTTCGTTCCATCTTCCCGTCCATCTAAGCCTGTCAATGTAGTGCAGCCAGTAGCTGGAGGAGGTTTTTGGCCACCCCCTGTTGTTTTTCCACAGAGACAAGCCACCACACCAGACCCTGGTGAGACATATTTAGTCTAGCAATAGGTTTGCTTGATATTTTCTTTGACATGTTTGAGAAGGTGGGAACAACACTTTTCACTCGATAGTTTACAAAGATATGTCTTGTGATTTCATCGAATGAATAGCATCTAATTCACATTTTTCTTGATTTTCCAGTGAGTGGTTCATATTCACCGCCTCCCAAAATTCAAAGGCCAAAAACTGTAAGTATTAGTGAACGATATTCTTTGCCCAAGTCATTGCGACCTTCAGAATCGAGATGAATAATGATAATAGCTTCCCATTAAAGAACATGTCACAGTAAATGTTTGTTCTAAAAGAAAATAAAAGCTTCCATCCGAAACAACTACAGCAAAAAGGAGCAATAGAAGCAGTTTTCATCTGACTGTCGAAAAACTAAAATCAATCTAATCACTACAGCAACTCGCAATAAAGGCTTTCATCATTAGTTGCCTATGAGAACTAATATTTAAACCAGGCAAGCAACCAAAAGCGCGGGAAAACGCGGCTGACTACGATTGGTTTTTGTTTTGTGTCTGATTGGTTGAGAGGATGAGTTTTCTGGACCAATCACAGAGAAAGGTAAAGCAAAAACAAAGGTTCCCGGATTACTTTCGACACTCAATTTTACGATTCAAGTTCTGGATTCAGAATGTTCTAAATACTCGTCTTTCTTCCTGCAGCACACTGGTCGTTTGAGAGGGAAAGTTTCTGAGAGTCTCTTAGGTGACCTTGAACCAGATGATGTTCCAGATACAAGACTTCCTCCGACATTTTGAAAAGACTCACTTTGAGTAAAGTTTAGCGCAATATGACCGAAACGACTCGATAGATAGGGCCCTGATAAGAATTCGCAGCCCCAGCACATACTTGGGTTTCTTAAACGGCAGCTTGTTCACACGTTAGGGAAATGCCTTTTCTCTATGATGATTTAGCATCTCAATATTTCAAAGGAAGTTCATTACCTGAAATATACATGTTTACTCTCTGAGACACGACCCAAGTCCCAGGACGGGAAAATACGAGAGCTCGTTGTATTATAGACTCGACATTAAACAATGTTATCTCGAAAGTTATTTAATATATGAATAACTAACACGAAAAAATTGTGTGGAAACTTAAATGCCCTAATGGAATAGATCAAGGGATTATGAAGACTTTTTTATCTCTGGAAGATGAATTATTTATACCATGATTTTGGATGCATGCTTACGCTCATGACAACATTTGATGACACAGGTTTACTTTTAAAAGAGTTAATCGTAGCAATTGTCTACTTTATTTAAGATATTTGTCCAATAAGAGCTAGAAGCAGCAAAATCTTCCTCTCACCGTGTTTATTTTCTTCAGTAGTTCAAATGATTTGAAAAAATCTTCAAAGTATTTTTTAAACCACTATTTAAATGCAGGCTTGTGGGAAAAGTATCGTTCCAAAGCTAACTTTTTCGCAACTGATATAGTATTAATAAGTTCAGACTCGACCGAGTGTTACCAGTAATATCACGTCTCAAATTTCTTAGTGATCGTGCACCTCCGGTGGGATCAAACTATTCGTCCCCTCTTCGTCCAATTCAACGAAAGTTCGCGGGTAAGGACACTTTTCCTTCGGACATTTTCAACCAACCTCATGCCGAAATACACACTCGCTAATAAGCTAATATCCTTGTAAATAACTGATATCCCTTACGAGCTTTGTGTACTCGGGAATTTTTATATGGAAAAGAGATTTTGCACTTTTGCAGTCTTATAAAAATAAAGTTTTCCACGATATGAATCGAGTGTTAATTCTTACGACTATCCAGTCTTAGGGTAATACTACAATATTCATTTAATTGTACATCCTTATTACGCATGATTTTCATGCGACAGCAGCGCACAAATAAACAAAATGGTCGCTTTTATCATGGTGAAAGCTCGCCAACGAGGTAAATCGTGATTACCTGTGTGGGGCTATGATGAGCTGTGTTGGCCTATGGATGCCTATACATCAAATCGTTAAATGACTACAACTGACAATTCGTATTTACGAGGGGTTGATGATCAGCCATTGGTCGGAAAAATGAGCCTTAACCCCTTCCCCAGTAAAGAAAGACTGGACTTTAGAAGGTGGAATGCGGGTTCATTGACGAAAGAGGAGAACTTAAAACGTGGATGATGCATCTATTATATCTCAATACTTTCTGGATAATGTTCAATACCGCTTCTCGTTTATCGCAGGAAAATATATTTAACCAATCTCTAACTTGGCGTCCGTTATACTGGCAAAAGTATTAGACAAGGGGGGGAGGGGGGGGAAAGGAGGTCTGTCAAACAAAGTCGTACAAGTACTGAATAATATCAAACTCAAGTTGTCTCGCGATCTCTGAGATGGTGCTGAAGCTCACGAGGCATTTGTATTTAGGACAATCTATCTGATCATCTGCTGTGATTTGCGCCAAGAGATTTAGCGACACAAGGGATGATATCTGACAAAGGATGTTCGCGGTTGGAGCGACTTTATCCTCCACAATACTGTAAAATATGGCCATTAGTCTGTCCATTTGAAAATTCTTAGGACCTAACAGGACAAAACGAAAAAGAGATTACTGACGGTTAAAAACAATTTTGGGCCAGTTGGATTGGACTAAAGAAATAGCGGGGGGAGGGGGTGGAATATGGCTAATTAATATTATTAAGTTATGATGCCTTTCACTGAAATTTTATTGGATCACACGTTTTTCTAAGGCGGATGCAAAAATACCCTGGATCGCTTGAACGTTGAAAACTCCATTACGGATTTTGGATTTTCGTTAAAGGAAGTAAGCATAGAGGATCGTACTGTTAGTCTTCGGTCGCCCTGTGTCGTTATCGGTTGGTGTCTAGTTAGGTTTACGGTGAAGTCGCCCAAAAGTCATCTCGCCCGAACCTGAGTCATGTTGGCCGAAATTCCTAGTCATGTCGCCCGAAATTTTATCGAGTGTTTAGACTTGAAGAAAAGTAACTTAAGTAAATTCTTAAGTAAATCGCAAGGAATAAACTCAGTGCTGAGGAACATGCGGAAAGCTGTAGTCTCAGGCTTCCTTAAGGTTACCGTGCACCTTCAGGGGTGTCTCCTGTGCAAGCGATGTAGCGCGTCCGGTTTTAACTGTAGATATCTAAACCCTTATATCAAATAAAGGCTTATAGGCCACCGTAACGATTACAAAAGATGACGAAGGGCTAACGCTCGAAACGTGAGCTTTTGTAATCGTTACGGTGGCCAATTTACCATTTCAACTTTGTTGATATATTCAAATTATTTCGTTACTCCCACCGACGCAGCCCCAAACAGTTTCTTTCGAAACTATCAGCCTTTAAGGCTTATAGGACTGGCTAACAGACTATACCAAAAGTTTTGAAAAAAAAATTGACGAATTTTTCACGACTTCTAAATGCGAGCGCCCGAATCACCTTTTGAACATTATATGTCGGAGCGAATGTTGTTTTTCGCTTATTTAATAATTGTTCCTCCGTTTCCGGGGCCAAAGCGCTAAAAAAACGTGTCTGCGATTTGCCATGTTCAATTTCAGTGAAAAGTTAAAGAACATTTTTGAAATAGGATTAAAAAAATGTGGAGTGATCGTACAAAAATCGCTCTTGAAAAAAAAGTATTTAGAAATAAAAAATTCGGAGACAAATTTTTGTTGTTTATATGTAAAACTAGCTACTGTCAAAATTTGAGAGCAGTCGAACAAATCCCCTTTGACTTGTAGTTCGATGCCGCAGGAGAACATGCAACGCACAACCAATCTATTCTTCCTCTGATTACAGAGCCAAAAGGTAGGTGGTTTGGTCGGTACCAGTCCTACAGATACGATGCTGCCAAAAACCGCAATTGTCGCACTGAAGGGCTTGCTGGCGTGCTCGAACTTCATTTTCGCACTCGATACAGGGATGATGGCTCATTGTATATTTCTTTTGCGTACGCGTAACAATCTCGTGTTTCAGCGAGCTGATTATCTCGGATTGAGGTAGCTGTCATTAATTTACCCTCTTTAAATATGGTTAACTGGATCAAAATTTACATGCGACCGGTTGAGGAACACAACAAGTTGCGTTAATTTATGCCGAGTCTGATCCTGAGGGGGGGATGCTGCTAACACGCTTTGTTCGCGTGGTTGACAATAAACAACAAAAAACCGCAGTAAAAGTTTCCGGTTGTTTTTTATACGAAAATTCAAACTAAGAAAAATTGATGTATTTTTTCTGATATGTGTGAAAAATTCTGATAACTGAAAGTGTTCCGCTTATAATTACTAGAATCTGTGCTGTAGAATGATCAGTTTAGTTCATAGCAACGAACAACGCTGAAATGAACAGCGCTATCTGAGTCTTTCTTTAACTTCATATTTGCATGAGTTAGCGGACGAAAACAGTTTACGAGTCAACATTTTAAGAGTTTATTCCTTGCAATTTACCTAAGATGTTACCTTTCTTCAAGTTTAAACACTCGATAAAACTTTGGGCGACATGACTCAGAGTATTGGGCACCTTGACTATGAGTTTCGGGCAACATGACCGGTGCCGGGCGACATGACTTCGGGCGAGATGACTTTCGGGCGAGATGACTTTCGGGCGACTTGACCGGTTACCGTCTAGTTCACTTCATTTTGTAATTTCAAGAACATAAAAAAAGATTGGGAAAGCCTTCAATGACTTGAAGAATCTTCCAGTGTAGTGCAGCTCTAAAGAGACCGGTCAAACGATACACATTTCCATCCAACATCTTAACAGAGGAGCAAGTTTGACTGTTTTATTCACCTATCTCACAGGTTCCATTTTCCATTTTATAAATCACACATTTTCTTCTGATATCTTGCTTCACGAGCGAATATTGGATCATTTAGACCGAGGTGTTGTAGCGTTGGCTAACTAACTCGTTGGCCTCCCGGTTAGCTCAATGGATAGAGCGCTGGATTGTTGTGCGGGAGGTCGAGGGTTCGAGCCCCGGCCTGACCAACACTCAGGGTCTTAAAATAATTGAGAAGAATATGCTACCTTTCTATAACATCAAGAAATGATTAGATATTCTAGTCTTCTCGGATAGGGACGAATAAATGGAGGTCCCGTCTCCTGCAGGGTTAGGGGTAGAAGACGTTAATTTTCCACGCATAAGATTACTGTGTGATGGATGTCCTCCCCTGGGGTGGGATGGGTGGGTAACAGGACCCCTGTTGATACCAGTGTTTACTACACTGAAGGGGCTATCCTGTATAATTATAGATGTCTACTCTACTCTAAATGACTGGTTACCGATGAACGCAATCAGCACGATGCTGAACGAAACTTTTCCTCGTATAAGGTTAAGTGGGGAGGTAGAGATCCGACGAAAAAAATAAAACCCCTCTGTTGTAAACATCTATCAACCACACTCTTCAGACTAGAAAAGTTCTAACCTGTCAGCTGAGTGTTGGATTTCTTCCCTTTTGCAGCAGCTTTTGCTCGGTTACTTAATCCTTTTCTCCCCTGTTTGGTAAAAAACCTTCTGTCTGTGTGAGCTGGGTTATACGATGCCAAATAGGCTGAGATCAACAGATACTTGGCATAGAATGGCAGCTCCATGTGGCAACGAACAGAAATTCCTGCAAAAATCGCAGTTCTTGGATTAGACATCTGTAGTTGTTAGGGATTTTGCTGCATAGTAGAAAAATATCTGACGCAAAATTTACCAATCAAAATACTGGTCGTCAAAAGTTCATTTAAACCCCACCTCTACGACCTATGATCAAACATCCTTTACACTGCAATGGAAAGGTTAATTCCAAATTATTTTAAACGGAGATGAGCAACACCCGCTTAATACAGAGCTGTTTTTACTTTTTCAATTTAAAATGACAAATTATAGAAATACAGAATTAATGAAAACAATCTCCTACCCAAGGCTCCAAAGTTTTCATTGCCTGTCTGTGTTCCCTGTCCAATGATATTCTCCCACTGGTAACTGGACACCTCCCTAAGGTAGACTGTGTGGAGAGCTTTCTTGAGATGAGGCTCAATGTTTCGCCACAGCTTGCGACTGTCTGTCAATTGAGCTTCACCAGATATTACTGGTTCACAATATTTTGGAAAATGAAGAAGAGCCTACAGGTATCATAACAGTGAGAATTTAATAACACATGTCTAAAACATTGTGCCCTTATGAAAAACAGGGTTCGTACCCTTTTTTGGACTAAAAATTCAAGGACTTTTCAAGGACTTTTCAAGGACATATTTTTTATTTTTCAAGGACTCCACCAACTG
Source organism: Stylophora pistillata (assembly GCF_964205215.1). Lineage (NCBI taxonomy): Eukaryota > Metazoa > Cnidaria > Anthozoa > Scleractinia > Pocilloporidae > Stylophora > Stylophora pistillata. The sequence goes on from NC_142520.1 coordinate 24,239,757, forward strand.
CAAAATAAAAGAATGTTCACCTTATCATAGTAGCGATTGTGCCGAGCTTAAGTCGAGCTAAAAGCCTATGCCTTTTTTAGTTCATCCACAACATTCGCAATTTTGCACTCAAGGTCTTTGCGAGCTATCTCCTTTTCTTTTGCAGTTCTCCTCAAACTATTTGACTTTGTAATCCACACAAGTTTCCCAGTGTCCTCTGCTTTCTGTGCAAACTCGTCTGCCGATTTAACAAGATTGTCAACATCACTGTCTAAACGCCTTCTTTTCTTTTTAAGTTCGTCAAGTTCATCGACTAGCTCCTTTCGCTTCAGTTCTACACCCTCAGAGGTTTTCTTCCTCTTTTGTTCATCAAGATATGATAAATACTTCTGCCTAGCTCCTGCAGCTGACAAAAGAAGTGGTTTGTTGATTGAAACAGCAAGGACACCTCCCACAGATTGTACATGGTCTTGTACCAGCCTTTGAGCAATGAAGGAGCGCTCTTGGAGGTTCTCGACTTCCAGTTGCTTATTGACTGAGAATCCTCTTTCGACACTGGCCTGGCCATGTGATAATATCAGTAGCTCTGAGACTACTTTCCACAATGATTGGTAGGAAAGCACTCAAAGCACATGGCTTTTCTCAGAAAGAGGGAATAGTACAAAACATTTGATTGGCCCTTGACATTCGAGACATTCAACCAATCAGAGTGATTAATAGAACCAAGAACAGGACAAATGGATATGGGCGATTGATCGACATGCGGAGTGGCGTTACGATCGTTTGTTATTTGTATCTTACTATTATGTGTTGCTACGTTTGTGCCAGTTGCATATATTTTCAGATAAGGCACTCTAGAATCTAAGTTGGATTAAATTAGCTACAAATTTCAAGGACTTTCCAGCACTGACTACAATTATCAAGGACTTTCAAGGCCTTGAATTTTTATTTTGAGATTCAAGGACTTTCAAGGACTTTCAAGGCGCGTGCGAACCCTGGAAAAACAATATGCACTAAAAACATTTACCAGATGAGGGTAATTTTTACCCGAATTGACCAATCAGAGTGCTTTGTCTGTTTCATTTTACCGCCGGGTAAAGTTTACCCTAGTGGGGTAAACTTACCATTAGCAATTCGCTCGTTAGAGCCCTTTTATGGGCTGTATCGACGCAAAATAATTACATTCTTTCGATTGTGCCTTCTTAGAATCGAATTTCGTGATTTGGTGTTGAAAAAGGTGCAAAACCGATCAGCTTATATCTAGGATGGCGCGCTTTTGGATTTGTCGGGATTCGAAAATTGACACGGCTATCTTTGCAACGTCATGTTTGTTTTACCTTTATGATAAAATATTGTTGACATGAAGGTGTTTTATTGACAGGTTTTAGGTGACAAGGGTCGCTTTCCATTCAAGAAAAATCACGGGTTCAAAATGTCGGTATTTTCGCTGGCCGAATGGAACGCGTCCGACCGTATCTAAGAGGATACACTCAAAACGTATTCCTAAATTTTCGAAAATTTATCGCGGAAATTTTCCCGTTCCATTCGATTTCTGACCAGAAATCTCGAAAATTTTGGTCAAATGGAAAGCGCCCACCGTGACACATGTAATCTTTAACCATCTTGGTGCCACGTCACGCTCTGAAACCTGCTGAGATGTTTGTTGATTCCACGAAAGAGGAATCAACCACCATCTCAAGATTGTCACTGTAGCCTAAACCATTTTTAAGTTCTGGAATTATTCTAGTTATAAAATGTCATATTGGAGAGCGAGGAGACGAGCGTGTACGGCACTTTCTGATTGCCATTGTTTTTTACTTCCTTTTGTTGAGTGCTCGGACAATAGTCGAAATAATAAAAATTCTTTCAAAATAGTAAAAATTCTTTCATATTTTCACATTTAGGAGGGGCATTCCAATTGTCATCTTCATCTCGATCTTGTAGCCGGTATAAGATGTGCTCAAATATCAGTCTTGCTGTAAAACTCTCAACACAGTTAACCAGCACATGTGGAAGCTGTTATATCAGAGGAACAAAAAAAAAAAAAGAGAGAGTTACTATCAATTGATGGTTTGATCCAAGGATTAAGAGGCAATTGTGTAGTGTGATTGCATGTGAGGGATTAGCAGTGCTCTCCCATATTTTAGGCACGACAGGTGAAAGAAATTTTTCAAACTCTTGGACCACTTCTTTTACTTGTTGAATTTTCAAGATTTTCAAAAGATTTTAGACAGTAATACAAAGTATCACAAATGGCTCACAATCTGATGTGGGCTCAGCACAAACTCTTGAACTTACTAACCAAGTGGTTGGTTACAACAATTTCAGTTTGTTTACTAGCCAAACTGGCTAGTGTAAATCTAAAACCACTCGCCCAAACTGAATTTCTACTAGTCTGTGGCTAGTTGGCTACCATTACTGATACTGTCGCATCCTGGTGATCGAGATTACACACAAGTGCTTGAGATAAAACAGTATGGCCTGTATACAAAATGCACCTCTGCATTCAAATCAAGAACATACAGCTGGACCATTCAATGACAGCTGTGTGGGTAGTCAAATGATACAAGGTTACCCGGCCGTCATGAGCCTCCAGCAGCCTCTCTGAGTATCTCAGTCAATAACCCTACGACACCAAAGAGTGACTAGAATCTAATTTCTCCTTACAATATCACCCCTGAATCACATATGAAGGTCAAGAGAATAAAGAAAATGATCACCGATTGCAAGATGCTCTTGATTGTTCAACAAATTCTCTTTGTCAGTGCCTTAGGAAATGCGTAAAGAATAGTAATGGAGATTACATTTATGCTTGTTAAAATTCTAGTTACCCTCCATAAGATAGGACAGTCTGTTTTCGCGTCAAGACACACAAAATCAACATTACGAAAAGCTTTTTCTTTCTTAGCAACAACCAGTTGATGTGATTTCTCCCAAATTATACTCGTTTGTACTCACCTCCAAATCTTTTAGCAAAGTCTGCACAACAAATGATTTCCCTGTACCGATGTGTCCACAAATGAAGATCGCTGGACAAGAGAATGTCTCCCTTTGCCCAAAAAGAGTTAAAAGTGTATCGATTTCATTCTCTCTGCCAATTACTTTGGTGTAAAGTTTCTTAACGTCGTCTTCACTAAACCCGAATAGCCCGCCATTCGCCATATTGGTTCACGCAAAGGCACTGTGGTGAGTTCTCGAAACTTTTACTATCCAGGAGTGGGTGCATTACCCGTTTCCTTTTTTTTTTTTTTTTTTTTTATTTTTTATTTTTTTTTTATTTTTTGGTCCGCGTTTTATGATCTCAAAAGAGAGGAATCTTGGTCCTTTTATCTTGATAAATACAACCAGGACTTCTAACATGTAGTGATAGCCCCATAGCTTTTTTTTGGTTGACTTTATTTCATTTTCAATGGTCTGAAATTACGAGAATAACTCTCCTCACCCTACTACTGTTGGCAAGGATTCTTTAGAAAACCAAAATGGCGTCCTTTTTGTTCGCTGTTCTCCATTTTCATCTTTATAACTTTGTGTATGACTGTATTTACCCTTGTTCTTTGCTTCGTGCTTTATCTGCAACATAAACACAAGACACTTGACCACATTCCAGGCCCTAAACGAGATGGATTTTTCCAAGGAAACATACAGACAATCGAACGCTTGAAAAACAGGCTGAATTCACCAACGCCTTCGAAGTTTTTAAGTTTCTTTCCCAAGAGTACGGCCTTGTAATAATCGTCTGGATTTTTCACACCCCGTTTTTCTACGTTTGAGATGTTTAATTAATCAACGAAGTGCTGATAACCTCCAATCTCCCCAAAGATGCTTGGTCTTACGATCAGCTCGGTTTCCAATTCAAGGAGAGGTTTATGGGTAAAGGTCTTGTTTCCGAGACTGTTCTTGGAAAATCGAAATCCAAACGGCTGGCAATCAATCCTGCATTTCACAGGAAGTATTTAAAGGAGCTTATGGAACAGTTTAACTTGAGCTGTGATGTGTTTTTGGCAAGACCGACTGGGTTAGCTGATGGTAAAACTGAAGTGACAATGGCAGATGAATTTAACCGGATAACTTTGGATTTAATAGGGATGGTAAGGGGTGTATTTCGCAGTTAAGATGCAACTGAATTTTTAGGATATGAATGACATTCAGGAGATAAAAATGCACTCACCACTCTACCCAATAACGAATAGTGAGGTATACTTTTTTTTATCTGTGCCCACCCGGAAATTAACAAGGGAATTAGAATTGGGGAAATTCACAGTTAAAAAGTTTTTACCTTATTTCCAAATGTAACTAGGATGGGTCTGTAATTGGCCACAGAATAGACTTTAATAAGGTAGCAGAACTGAGAGACCAGAAGCACATACACTGCACCCAGCAAAAATTGAATCAAGAACCCCCCCCCCCCCCCCCATGGGAGGCCTGTCTACTGGTACAGATACACAGGGGCTTCATTAATGTTTTCTGCAGGAGGGCAACTGGTTTTCACAGGCGAGCAAAACTCTTTGAACTGAACTTCTTTACTAGATTATAACTTTCCTCCAGACCGTCAAATCAGGTGGGCAAAACCGTCCTCACAACCGGTCAATTTGCCCAGTGCCTGGCCCTTAATGAAACCCCTGGATACATTGTTATTTTTTCAGCCCATGGTTGACCCATCTAAATTTTTTTTCTAGTCCACTCAGTATCTTTTTGGAGTTGCGCCAATAACACTAGAGACCTTTCTGTATGATGATGTTTAGTGTAAAGCTTGTACTTTCTCTCCTTTTCAGGTGGTGTTTGGAATTGATCTAAATGCTGTCAATGATTCTGATCCCTTGTTCCCAGAAGCCATTAAAGAGTGTTTAGTTGCTCCAATTTAGTGTTTATCCCATCCTCTTCATGCTATTGACTTCACAACCTATGGCTATCAAAACACTGTTGTGGCAGCGGTTCATTTTTTAAAGGATACTGGCAAGAAGATTATAGATGAGAGAAGAAAGGCAGTATTAATGGCGATGATGTTCCATCAGATATTCTCACCTATATCCTGAACTCAGCTCCTGAAGACACTCAGTTGGACTATGAAGAGATGTTGGATCATTTTCTCGCATTTTTATTGCAGGTACAACATAACAATACCATAACCAGTACTCGTTAAATTAGGAAAAATCCAGGTCGCCCTTATGGCAATTGCCAGACAACCAAGCCCCTGACTTTGGTTGCCCCGATGAGAACTTGGTTGCACTCATGCACGATCTCGAGCCCTTCGGCTACTTGTCAGTGGTTATTTGTGAGAGATTAATCGTGGGTATCTCGCATGCAGTATCGAAAGAATTGATACTCTACGCTAGTATTGATAATTTTCGATCTGACCTTGGTATCGTTGGTATCAAATATTTGATATCAGTATCAGCCCATCCTTACTCATTGAATCGAGCAAACGGCGTTAAATAATTTTCACAACCTTCCTGGGTGGATCCATCCATCAGTATCAGGAATAAACCTCACATTTTAGGCTATTTTCATCTCTCAAGTTTATAGCTTCTGCACTTTATTCTGTTAGGCATCAAAGTAATGTAAGTACTTCAATTTTTTCCTGGGTTGTCTGGCGAATTCTTCTGGGGCAACCTGTCCTTTATTTACCCTAAAATCTGATTGCCTGAATGAATGAATGAAGTTTTAGTTGTCTCAGGCAACCGGGCAACCGCTAATTTCGAGCACTGCATAACATGTACATTGTAGGAAATGCTTGTTTGCTATGACACAGTTTGAAATTAAAATGATGCTTGGAACAGCTTTTGAAATCAAATAATGTATAATAAAAATCAAAAGCTTGTTCCAATGTCCTCTTAAGCAGTTTTGTTTTCAATATATTAGCCAAAATCCTCAAAAGTCTCTTGGTAATTTTATTATCTTTCTTACTCTTTACTAAACATGGTGCTTGCAAAATTGCTGACCATAGCCATATACAGGACAACACACTGTCACCCATTAATTAACTCAGTGGAAGGCACAGCTTGCCAAAGACTCCTCTCAGTGACAGAACCTTGGACAGCCAATGTCATGTGTCTAGGGATCTGTTTACTGCAAAAAAGTCAATTTTTCCCCTCCCACACTTAAAACTTAACTACTTTTTAACATGAATTAAAATTTCAAAGCAGACATGTCATGGAAAAGCACAGTAACAACTATAATTTCCTCTCTACTTTAGTTACATGTATCATATATAGTAATCTATCTCAAGGCATCGCGTCCCATTCAAGGGGAAGAAAACCCAGAAAATATTTGGCGCAGTGGTAGGTTCATGCAACTGAATACAGATCAAGGTTACAACTAAAACAATCTAAAATGAAATCTAACAGCAAATTCTTCAATATTTTTATTCATTTTCCAAGGTGAGGAAACCACTTCAGCAGCTTTGTCTTTAAATGTTGGCTGAGACAGCAAAGAATCCTGAAGTTGAGAACAAGTGAGTTAAGTATTACACAGACCTCTTCTCCATCTAGTACACAGTCATCATACCACTACATTTCAATAACTTCTACATTGTGTAATAATCAGGGATAAAATCCTTTCAAATTTGTTACAGGTTAGTGCAAGAGGTTGATGATATCTTTGGTTCTCGTCAATATATTTCATATGATGACCACGGCAAACTAAGTTACACAGGTCTTGCCATGAAAGAAACGCTTTGGCTTCACCCCAGCATCCCTGGTTTCACCTGAGTAACGGATAAGAATTGTGAATTACGAGGGCACAGAATACCAGCAGGAATATTGATAAATATTGTTGTGTTTACTTTACACAACAGCCCCAAGTACTACAAGTACAGCACGACCCCGAGGGATTCAATCCTGAGTGATTTTCAACCTTAAATGATGAAAATGAAGTAGGACATTGACACTTTTACTACATTCCTTTTTCACCTGGCCCACAACACTGTATCGGTCAGGCTATTGCTGAATTTGAGTTCAAGGTACTCATGTCACGGTTTCTGAAGTTGTTCAAGTTTAAGCTGGTTCCTGGACAGGATTTGAACTATGAGGAACCCAATCACCAAAGGACAAGATTTGTTGCATTTTGCAGTCATTGTTGTTAACTTAATACTGTTAGCATGTATGTTTGATTTAGGCAATTGAAAATATAATTCTAATAAGGAACTTAAGCACTAAGGACAAGAAATGCAGAGGAATTAAAAATTAGTAAATAAAAAATTAATGTATATTATAAGCTGCAATTTTGCAAATGGCTGTGTGCCTTTACCGTCTCTTGCATCACCACACCTCAACTTCAGCGTAACTTATGTGAGCAGCTTGAGTTCCAAATGGAAACATAAATAATTTGCTGCTTGCGTTTGAGTTCTCAGCCCATGCAAATGTAGTTGATTTCATGTTCTTGCTGCTGTGTAGAGGGAAGCCAAGAAATGTACAAAGTTTGAAAATGCATAAGCCGAGCAATTTTTCTGCTCATCAAAGCTTTTGTTTCACCTCCTTGTTACTGTGACTGTTGTTATCTGTTTAACAGTGGCGGATCCAGGGGGAAGGTCGGGGGGTCTGGACCCCCCCCCTCCCCTATCAAACCTGACGCTTACAACTTTGAGACAGGATCGTATATCACTTTTAACTGGCTGATTTTTTTAAATTAATCCAAATAAACGGTAAGCGGCCAAGGAATTATAACGTGCAACCGCGACTGGTGGGAGGGGGTGTGGGGGAGAAATAATTTTCCTCAGAGTCCAACAGTCCTTTGTGAACCAAAGTTTGGACCCCCCCAATCAAAATTTCCTGGATCCGCCTCTGTTTAAGCATAGTTAGTAGAGGTTAAGGTCCTTAATACTGGGTTAGTGCAGTTCATAAAAATCCCCTGACAGTCATGGAATTCTTTCAGACTTCACGCAACTAAACTCGAGGAAGATGGGTGCTAGTCAGGAATATAATGGTTAGGAATTTTAAAATTTCAAAAGAGTACCAATCTCGTGTTAGTGAAATGTCCACTAATTTTGTTATTGTACTTATATTTTACATGTCCATATACACCTGCTGCTTTTAGTTTGACTGGAGCATTCAAGTTTTTATTTATATGGAATTCAAAGTCTGCGCGCGTTTTAATTTCCCTAACCCATTAACTCCCAGAAGTGATTAACATGTAAATTTTCCCTGCAATATCCAGACATTATCCAGGAAACAGGTAATGAGAATACTCAAACTTATCAGGTAGAACTTGTTGTCTTGATCTAAAACCAAATTCACGTAATTTATTTCAAAGAAAACATGAGGAGAATTAATAAGCAGATCTTGGGTGTTAAAGCTTAAACTGTACTTATCAGTATGCGGCAGAAGCGCATGATGAGCACGTGACAGAGCTAGATTACGTTAGCTCTTGTCAACATCAAACCAGCCAAAATTTCCTCCAAAATGAAGCGAAGTGTAAAACAAAGCCTTAGGTTAAAGAGAGAAAAATAAAAATACAAAATGCCTACGGTTCTCCTGTATTTCTAAAGATTAACTCCCAGAAGTGATTAACATGTAAATTTTCACGTATGATGTGCGATCCTCGCAGTAGATAGCGCTATTTATGCAATAGCGAAAATCAGACCTGAAAAAAATCAGGCCTGTACGGAACTCCAGTTCAAAATATATGAACTTCATATATTCATTGCATCTCATTTATCTTTTTCACGGGTTTATTACGAATCAACTTAACGGCCTGCTCCCAGTTGGCTTGTTAGCTCAATTGGTAGAGGGCTGCACTAGTATCGCAGAGGTCAGTGGTTCGAGTCCCGTACAGGCCTGATTTTTAACATATTTGTAACATATTTGCTAAATAAAGGTGAAAAAAACGCCATTTCGCAAAATAGTAATTCTGTCAAAATTACTACTTTGCGAAACGAGTTTCTATTATGGTCAATAAATTGAGAGGTGACCAGGCTCTTAGAAAGATTGATCATTTTATTAGTGGACATATTTTGTTTCGGACGAAGAGGACATCATTGCTAAATAAAGGCGAAAAAACGCCATTTCGCAAAATAGTAATTCTGTCAAAATTACTACTTTGCGAAACGAGCTTTATTTTGGTCAATAAAATGAGAGGTGACCAGGCTCTTAGAAATATTGATCATTCTATTAGTGGACACATTTTGTTTCGGACGAGGAGGACATATTTGCTAAATAAAAGCGAAAAAACGCCATTTCGCAAAATAGTAATTCTGTCAAAATTACTACTTTGCGAAACGAGTTCTGTTATGGTCAATAAAATGAGAGGTGACCAGGCTCTTAGAAATATTGATCATTTTATTGGTGGAAACATTTTGTTTCGGACGAAGAGGACATATTTGCTAAATAAAGGCGAAAAAACGCCATTTCGCAAAATAGTAATTCTATCAAAATTACTACTTTGCGAAACGAGTTCTGTTATGGTCAATAAAATGAGAGGTGACCAGGCTCTTAGAAACATTGATCATTTTATTGGTGGAAACATTTTGTCTCGGACGAAGAGGACATATTTGGCGAATAAAGGTGAAAAAACGCCATTTCGCAAAATAGTAATTCTGTCAAAATTACTACTTTGCGAAACGAGTTCTACTATGGTCAATAAATTGAGAGGTGAGCAGGCTCTTAGAAAATTGATCATTTTATTAGTGAAAACATTTTGTTTCGGACGAAGAGGACATATTTGCTAAATAAAGGCGAAAAAACGCCATTTCGCAAAATTTCGTTTCGTTTCGTTTTGCAAAATAGTATAAGCCCAGCAGAAGCGCATGATGAGCACGTGACAGAGCTGGATTACGTGCTTTATATAATTTTAGCTCTTGTCAACATCAAACCAGCCAAAATTTCCTCGAAAATGAAGCGAAGTGTAAAACAAAGCCTTAGGTTAAAGAGAGAAAAAAAAAAAAAAAACAAAATGCCTACGGTTCTCCTGTATTTCTAAAGATTGCGGCAGCAGTTTTGATTTCGCGACATTCACGATCTATAATGATAACAACGGTAATGTAGTTGCCGGTGACATAACAGCATTTTTATCTGTTTCGAAACCATGACACCTTCATCGCACGCAGTCAGGGTATCATTTATATCTTCACATGTCACATGACGAGCTTTGCCCACCAAAAAAATTTATGCAAATTAGGCTAAGCCGGATCTGAGTTCCGCCTGGCAATTATTAACTGTAAGAGAAGATCTCAGTTCGCGCCCACAGCACGTTCAAGGTGTTGCGGAAGTTTCTGTAATTACTTTTTGGCACTTTTTGGCATCAAAATTGCATAATTTGGGTAACCCAAAATCCTTAAGCCGACCTTTCTTGTCATAACACGAATGTTTTCCAGAAAGGGACACGCGGTAATGTCGGTGTCACTCGTGTGCAGGCATTTTTCCAGGTAAAACCCTCGCGTGGAATCAACTCATGTTTACTTTAACGCTCCTTTTATGCGCACAATGTAAGCCAAAGCAATTTTATAGTAAAGATCAGAATGTTTTCTTCTAAGGATGATAAATGATCGACGCTGAACTAAATTATACGTTGAAGAAAATGCAAAACAGCATAACATGCAAAAGAGGAAATTTGGAAAAATACGAAGTTACGGAACCATGAAAATCTTCGATTTTTAAGAAAGGAAATTTTTATAATTCCAAGCCAAGTAAGCTTTTCTAGTGTTTCATTCTTTAAGGCTTTGTGTAGAGCGGGGCCTTTGTTTTATAAACCGTAAAACTTAGTGACAAGTCGAAAGGGCTCGCTCTTGGTTATGATACCAAAGAGTAGAGGAACACCACGGTGATCTTCCAGGTGTTTGATCATCGTCGCCGCTCGTGGTGTACTTCGCTACTTAGGTGAGCGAGATCGACGTTCTTCCTCTTTTTAATTCTGACAGCTGTATGAAAGACCTCCATACAATGAAAAACGGTCGATTGTCCTTTTTCAGTGGCGGCTTTAACGCTCGTCCATATTCAGCGCTTATCCTAAACATGGCATCTCTAGCTATCTACAAGACACGCTGCGATGTATTATTCGTGCATGTTCAACACAACTGCGCTAGTGAGATAGAGAAACGAAAGATCACATTGCTGCGCTCGAGGCAGAGTGCGCTAAGTTTGCCAAGTTCTACAATGGACAACAGATCGTACGGCCTCCCGCAAGAGTAAGGACAAGGTCTATCAGTTACAAGCAATGGATAAGTGGCATTGTAGAAAGTTTTAATTCGTCCGTGCATCCAAAGGCCGATGGTATGTAATTTTGCTCTTTTCCGTTCTCCACACACTCGAATAGCTGTTAAAATTAAATTTAATTCCGGGTTGTGCAGTCAAAATGCAACGTCGCCCAACATGGTTTTAGTTAAACCAGCGTCTTCTGAGGCGCTTCCACCAAAATAATTTAGAAGGGAACAACAGCGCTAACCGATTTAATATCTTATCAAGAACATGTCAAAGTCTATTGAAACGCAGAAATTAAAAATAGTAAGAATTGGTGGTTCATGTTAAAAATTATTAAAGAACACCTCTCAGTTTGGCTCGATAGTGCTGTCACTTTGCACTAGTTTTTCATAGTGACTTACTCATTACTTTCAGTATTTGTTCGAGCTTTTCTTCGACGAAATAGGGGACATACAAGAAATCGCAATTCACCTCTAAAACAAAAATAATAACAAGCTCTTCTCCCAATTGGACACCACATATGACTGCGTAGTAATAATTGCGTAGTACGAGAAGTTGCAGTGTGAGAAAAATAATGAGTGAGGAAAATAATTCTAAGTGCTGTACAGCGCGATTTTTAACATAGATTACCTAACTAAAAGACCTCTTGTCTTAGATATTTATGATAATATAGGATGGTCCCCAAGGAATACTAATAACCCGGCGTGTAATTTTGTGATTGACAAAACCTGATAACTCAGGTTTATGTTTGAAAGGGCAAATCATTTAGTACATTTCACTCCAGAAGTAAATAATCTCTTAACTTTCGTAATTATTATTTTGGTTTCAGGCAAATGGTGTCGAGTTGAAAGATACTAAGTTCCTGAAACATACATCCAAGCTTTGATGGGTTCTGTCCTGGTGTACCGGTTCACAAGGGAATCACCCTTTCTTTCTTTGTTTAGGAGTTATCGGTTAGCTATAGAGTCCTAAAGTGCTTACGTCACGTTTCCATAGCACCGGAATTCTGTGGTCTAAACAAACCAATATGGCGTCCCTAGCGTGACACATTGTCGTTGACCTCGAACACTTCAAGAGCTATAATAGCGCATTTTATCCTCCAATAATAGAAATAAGATAAAGAGAATCAAGATAACCTTTGGCCTTACTATTGAAGAGTATAATAAGCGGACAAAAGCACCTGGTGAGCAATAATTCGAGTCAAAACGCCACGGAGACGAAGTTTGCGATGGGCCAGTGTTTTCATCCAGATTGCAATCACACATCTGAAAGCCACTGCTGCCGATTCTTTTCGTTTCCAGACCAGAAAAAACATAAAACACTCTATGATAAGTGGATATCATTTGTAAGGTGAGTATTTTTCGAAAAATATATATTTCGATGCTGTACCATCGATTAGAAATAGCTGTTTTTTTTTTTTATCTCAAACTGATTCACGATTAGCTGTTTCTCTTTCTTGTCTTATTTCTTTTCTCGCGGCTTTGCCTTTCCCTGTCTTCAGTCTTGATCTAAGATTATTTAGTTACTAAAAAACTATATGATAGTTGTGAGTATCAAAGCTTTTACACTAACTAGTATTAAGTAACAAGCTCAGAGAAATACTCGCTTCGCATTCACGTCTTAGACTACAAGGTTAAGCATGTGACCAACTAAACTTTGGGTTTTTTAAGCGCAAGTATAGTAACTGCTTCCGTCTTTTTCTGTTATAGGAGAGGAGATAGAAAGCCCAGCAAACATTCGCGACTTTGCAGTTGTCACTTTAAAGATGGGCGAAAAGAAAATATGCCAACCATCAGTGACAGAAACAGGCACAAGCTGTTTGATAGTTTGGACTTGCTGCCAGGTACAGGACCAACACCTCCCAGTACACCTACCCCCAAGAAAAAACGGAAAGTGTCTGCCGAGCCCACGAAATTACCAACTGTAGCATCTGTGCTTGAAGAGATTAAAGAGAACTCTGAACCATGTTCCACTGAATGCTCACAAGAGGAAAAGACAAGTTCCAAAGAAGCTCTGCTGTCAATAGAGCTTGATATGACTTCAACAGAACTTGCTAAACACAAGGAAGTGTCAAGTTACTATAGTGCACACTACTCTGCTAAGAGCTTGAGCCCTGAGGTGATACAGATGGAGACAGGTCTACCCACTAAGGATGTTTTTGATATTGTTGTGGGATATGTTTCAAGATTCAAGGGTGAAATAAACTATTATGCTGGATGGAAGGTTGAGGCGATCACACTTGAGGACCAGATATTTATCACTCTGATGAAACTGAAACAAAATTATACCAATCTACATTTAGCCCAGTTGTTTTCATGCAGTGTTGCAACTGTTGCTAACATAGTACTAACTTTTGTCCATGTTCTGCATTCTCTCCTGTTCAAAGACATCATGACAACTGTGCCATCTAGAGAAAAGAACAAGATGTGTTTGCCATCTTCTTTCACTGAGTACAGCAGTTGCCGCATTGTGATTGATTGTACAGACATTGAAATTGCTGCACCTAAGCTCATGTCCCAGCAGAATGCTACATATTCCAGCTACAGGGGAATGAACTCTTTCAAAGTCATTATAGGGGTTGCCCCAAATGGAGTTATAACCTATGTTAGTGATCTTTTTCCTGGCTCAGTCAGTGACAAGGTCATGGTTAAAGAGTCTGGGTTTTGTAAACATTTGAGTGCTGGTGATCTTGTTCTGGCAGACAAAGGTTTTCTCATCAGCGATGTAGTTCCAAGAGGTGTTTCAGTGAACATACCACCATTTCTCAACAATGGAAAGTTTACAGAGAGTGAGGCAAGGGCGACAAAATCAATAGCTCGATGTCGCATCCACGTAGAGCGTGCAAATGCAAGACTTAAGAGTTTTCGCATCCTTGGCTTCATCCCAGCATTTTTGAGGTGCCATGCTGACAAGCTATGCCAACTGTGCTCAGCTCTTGTTAATTTGCAGTATCCATTGATCAAGGATGGCTGCGAAGACTTTGAATTTGACTGAATAGAACTTTTTTTCAACTAAATTATAGTACAATGAGTTTTTAATATTATTTTTGTATTACTAGAAGCCCTACTGTAACAGATCAAATGGTATTGACATAGCTTTGGTCAAAAATATGATGTGGTCAGTTTTACATTTTTCTGATATTCATCTCCTTTATGTTCATTAATACAAACTACTATGTGTTCTGTGAAAATAGATTATAATGAAAACCAGTGACATTCTTAAATTGTCATTTCAACTAAATCCAGGTCAGGGGCATGTGACCAGTATGGAATTCTTTCGTCCAGTAGTTCCAAGTGTGAAAGTCGTGCTGGCTTAAAGGTTTTACTTTTGTGTCTGTGAAGCTGGGAGCCTGAGTCCAGGTGTATAAAACTAAAGCCACACTTCAATTAGCTTAAGGGATGGTGAGAGGTAGTCAGAAAAAATAACCTGTGCTGCATGGATTTTGTTTTGGCTCTCACCCCTTCCCTTTGCATTGCTATGCAAGCCTACTTAAGTGTGGCATAAGTTTTATGTACCTGGGCCCTGTTGAGTAACCAGGATAAGTGTTACCAGCTACCAGTAGCCATTGGTTGCAAAAAAAAAATTGTTTAAGCTTGCTTTCAGGAAGAATGTAATTTATTATTAAGTTACTATGCTAAATGGAAAAATGTGGGTTCTTTATCTTGTGTCTCTATCTGAGTGTAGAATATGTAATGTTATATTAAGAAATTAATGTATGAAATTTAAAAAAATACCTTTTAACATTAGCTACTGCCTATTTACATTAGCTCCCACTCCCCCCCCCCCCCCCCACTCTGATTATGTCCAGCATCTGTGCACCACTTTTCAAAGTTCTCCCTCGGTAATCTTTGGGAATAGTTGATGAAAGTAAAAATCACTTTTGTATTGGCTCTTGTGAACCAGTACACGAGGACAGAACCCTTTGCTGGCAAGCATGCCGAATGTTTTTATAAGCGTGCGAGGGAAAAAATGTATTTGCGGCCCCCTGTATGGAGAGAAAAATCCAAAGTCTTTTATTACAGGGATGGTAGAGTGAATGATGTTATTTCTGGTCTGAGTCATCAAAGTTCTGTACAATTAGAGTTAAAGAAAAGCTATCGGGGGAATATGGAGGTTGCTGCAAGTAGTAGCTGTTAAACTCTCAACAAGCTTTACAGGCGGCCAAGGAAAGAGCATGGGGCAAGAAATCAAGCACGATTCTCACCCAGTAAACTAAAATGGTTGTTGCAAATTGAGAGGGACAAGCAACCAGAGAATTTGAAGTAATCTGGTGGCCTGATCTTTTCTCAGGCACTAAAAATGGGAAACTGACCTTGCGATTTTATGTTCCTAAAGTGATACTTTGATTTCAATGATGTGTAGTACACAGTCTAGTTGACTTGTTCGTCATGTTTCCATAAATTGAGTAGCTGTTTCTTGGCAGTTTTTGTAAGTTTGTTTTAAAAAACGATAAAATGTGTTTTGCATTTAGAGGAACAAATTTGTCTGTAGAAGGCTAAGATTAAACCCTGAATACAGCAAAATGACCCTGTAATGTTAATGCAATTCATGTCTAGCTGGGCGCACAATACTCTGATGCCCTTCATTCTGTTGTAACCAAATTCAGAGGGAAAAAACACCTGAAGAAACTCTTAGAGGGATGATATCTGTGGACTTTCACCATTTCTATGGTCATCAGGAATGACAGAATAAAGCAGTAAATGTTCACAAAAGTCTTAATTCACTTAACTGAAATAATAATGAGTTTCAGGGAACTATAGATAGAAATAATAATAACATTGATAACAATAATAATGATAATAATAATAATAACAATGATAAAAATATTTACAATAGTTATAGAAATAATGTTCATAATCCTGATGGTTATAATTCCTATGATTATTCCCATTAATCTAATCATTATTATTATCATTTATATTACTATTATGATTATTTCAATGTTCATCTACGAACAAAATGGTGTTATTGTTAGTCTAGCTGAATGAGTATCCAAGTGATTGAAACTGGGGCAAAAAAAAATTAAGAAAAGACCGAAAAACCCCAAAAACTGTTCAGGACTGCAACTCTTGAGTTGGCTCATTGTGAAAGGTTTTGGGACTTCACTAAGCTAGTGCTGTCTGTAGTGGGCCCTGTGTCAAAGAGAGAAAAGTAGCAGCTGAATTAATAATAATAATACTAAGGACAATGATAGCATTGATTGACCAAAGTCACCCTATGACTAATAACAGATGATACGTGACAAACAGCATAAGCAACACACTTTTCAAAACAAAAAGAGCAAGCTAAAACTGCCATCAGATAAAAATAACGGTCCATAAAAGACTGGCAGCATAGAGCTCAATAAAAAAATAGGGACTGGTTCTGCCATCAGATAACAACAGTCCATAGACTGACTACCCAAGAGAAACAGAACAGATTGGTGGTTCTGCCATCAGATAACAACAGCCCATAATGGACTGACTACCCAAGAGAAACAGATCCACCTGTTAGTTCTGCCATCAGATAACAACAGTCCATGGACTAACTACCCAAGAGAAACAGAACCAGGCAGGTGGTTTTGAATCAGAAATCAACTATTTAAGACATTAGCCCTCTGTACAATGTGTCTTAGAAAATCTTCTGCATTCTAACAATCTATTGAGAAGACAAACTATCAGAAACACTTGAATTTCTATTTGGTGGGAGGGGGGAGGAATTAAATGAAAATCTACTTGCCTCAGCATGCCATCCTCACTGAGCAGCCTATTTCAATTTGAAAATGATGATCACAATCATAAAGATAATGATAATGATAACAATAACAAATCATTATTATTATCATTTATATTACTATTATGATTATTTCAATGTTCATCTACGAACAAAATGGTGTTATTGTTAGTCTAGCTGAATGAGTATCCAAGTAATTGAAACTGAGACAAATTAATCTCAAGAAAAGACAGGAAAACCCCAAAAACTGTTCAGGACTGCAATTCTTGAGTTGGCTCATTGTGAAAGGTTTTGGGACTTTATTAAGCTAGTGCTGTCTGTAGTGGGCCCTGTGTCAAAGAGAGAAGAGTAGCAGCTGAATTAACAATAATAATAATGAGGACAATGATAGCATTGATTGACCAAAGTGCCTCTGACTAATAACAGATGATACGTGACAAACAGCATGAGCAACACATTTTTCAAAACAAAAAGAGTAAGCTAAAACTGCCATCAGATAAAAATAACTGTCCATAAAAGACTGACAGCCTAGAGCTGAGAAAAATAGGGACTGGTTCTGCCATTAGATAACAACAGTCCATAGACTGACTACCCAAGAGAAACAGAACAGATTGGTGGTTCTGCCATCAGATAACAACAGCCCATAATGGACTGACTACCCAAGAGAAACAGATCCACCTGTTAGTTCTGCCATCAGATAACAACAGTCCATGGACTAACTACCCAAGAGAAATAGAACCAGGCAGGTGGTTTTGAATCAGAAAACAACTACTTAAGACAAACCCTCTGTACAATGTGTCTTAGAAAATCTTCTGCATTCTAACAATCTATTGAAGAGAAAAACAATCAGAAACACTTGAATTTCTACTTGGGGGGAGGGGGGGTAAATAAATGAAAATCTACTTGCCTCAGCATGCCATCCTCATTGAGCAGCCTATTTCATTTTGAAAATGATTCAATCACAATCATAATGATAATGATAACAATAACAAAATCATTAACAATAATGATAATTATAATAATCAGAACAATAACTACAATGACAAAGTCCGTGTTAGTCTGGCCTCTACCTTGCAGAAAATACAGCCCACCAACTGAAGCTGAATTCTTTAAAGGAATTGTATTGCAATTGGTCATTGAGGCACTCAAGCCACCTCACCACGACAAGGTACGAACATTGAGGTGGAAAAAAGGGTCTGTAAAATTGACTCCGTGTTGATTCGAGATGAGAAATCCGTGTTCGAAGCTTCTTCAGTTCCACTCCAAGGGAATTTACTCTAGCTGATCTTTCGGTAAGTTAGGAAGCGAGCTCTTCGGAGTCGTGACTGAGTTTGGCGCCAAAAGATAAATTTTTCGCGCCTTCGGGCTCAAAGTCTAGTGTGGCGGAGTTCACCAGATTAACGATAGTCATAAATCCCGCAGATTTAATAAGTTCGTCGGGGATTGTTTTATTACGAAGAAGATAGACCAGCTATTAGACCGAACGTGAACACAACGTGAACGAGGTCGGGAATCCTGGCTAACCCCACTACTCCGAACGATGATTTGGCCGGCTGAAGTTCCCGCGTCGCCACACTTTGGATTTCGTCGGGAAATATCTTAAATACATCGCGTATGAAATATTTACGCAAAGGAACGTCACATACCTCTTTCTAAAGTAGATACCAATGCTTGCAAGGGTCAAGTGTGGCACTTGTAATCCTGCAAAGACTCTGCGTGGTTAAGTTAGCCGGTGGAAAGCCGCACGTCGAAAATCCGACTGCCTCTATGACTTCATTTCGAATGGTTTCGAAATCGAAAACATGATGCTTTTCGAGATTTCGACATTAAAAATCTCGTCAAGGTTTAATATTATAATATTGGTAAGAATTTAACCAGGATACGAGGCCAAGTCGTGCGATCGCCACAGGTTTTGTACCAAAACAATAACATTGTGTACTACGATCGCAAAGCGTGAACACTGATCGACCACCAAGTGACGCAATACTGGAAATCGATACGGTTGTCATTCAGGTAGTACGGCACATGAAAATTGCGATATCTTCTGTTACTGTTTTATGGCAAACCAAGCGAAAGAATCATACCTAAATAATCGAAAGAGAGGCTTTTTCGAATACGGCGCCTCGCAGGTATTACCTCTTCTGTGAAAAGGAAGTATCTTTGAAAGACTACGTGATTAAAAATGTCGTTATAAGGAAACAGACAGAAACATAGAAAACGCAGTATTTTATCACCATTACTCGCGCAGCAAACTTCATTTTATTTCATGATTTTGATTTTCATTGCCAACAGATGACCCCGCGTTAACTCGCACGCAATCGCGTATCTCTCGTGGATTCGTGGGCGCTAATCTGTGTAATTACATTGTGGTGTAATTAATGTGATGACATCCACCCAACGCCTTCTTCCCCAAACCTTGGCATTAGTTTACGATGCCTGCTGAGAATTTTTTTCTTGAGCAAAGTTCGTCATGAGATGTCAATGTTGTCACCACAACCAGATTTATCAACATGACGGTTTTCTTTTCCATGCAAAGATTTTGTTTACATCTGCGGACGCTTTTAAGACTGAGCTTGATATTTTTTTAAAGAAAATAGTCCCTGCAATAAGAAACTGTTAAATTTTTTATGTCCAAAGTTAGTGGTTTTCGGACGACCTGAGTTTTCGATGCATTAGATCTTGTACGTGATCAGTATGCGGCAGAAGTGCGTGATCAGCGCGTGACAGAGCTAGATGACGTGTTACATTCAATTATAGTTCCTTGCAAAATGATAACCAGCCAATATTTCTCGAAAATTAAACAAAGCCTGAGGTTAAAAACGTGAAAAAATTACGAAATACCTACGTCTCTACTCTATATCTGAAAATCGCGGCAACAGTTTTGATTTTGCAGCATTCACTATCTATAGTTATGATAACGTTAATGTGGTTGTCGGTGAAATACCAGCAATTTTTTCTGTTTTGAAACCATGACATCGTCATCGCACGCAGTTAGGGTACCATTTATATCTTCACATGTAAAGATGTCAATGTCGTCACCACAACCAGATTTATCAACAGGACGGTTTTACTTTCTATGCAAAGATTTTGTTTACATCAAAGAATGTTCTAAGGCTGAACTTAATGTGTTTTAGAGGAAATAGTCCTTGTAATGAGAAATTGTTGAATTTTTTATGTCCAAAGTCAAAGTGGTTTTTTGGGCGACCTGAGCTTTCGATGCAGTAGATCTCTGAATTCAGTTCTATTGGGAGTTAAAGCTTTAACTCAGGCTCTGCGTGATCAGTATGTGGCAGAAGCGCGTGATTACAGCGCGTGACAGAGCTGGATGACGTGTTACATTTAATTATAGTTCCTTGCAAGATTAAAACCAGCCAATATTTCTCGAAAATGAAGCGAAGTTTAAAACAAAACCTGAGGTTAAAAAACGTGAAAAAAAATCACGAAATGCCTTCGTCTCTTAGCGGAAGTCTAACGACCACCTCAAAGAAAAAAAAAAAAAAAAAAAAGAAAATGGAATAATAACCAGAGGGCTACAAAAAAAATAGAATAAAATTAAGTGGGAAGTTTGTGTTGTTGAATCATACTCAGGATTAATGAAAATGAAAAGCTGAAAAATGTTACGTCGCTCAGTTCTAACTTAGCGTAAAAATAGTGAAACAGTGTAATCATAAAAAAGAATCATGTACCACGAAATAAACAAATGATACAAGATTTTCTGTTTCGAGTTCGATATTCAGCTTCCTCGTTACTGCTGGTGTGAGCAAGTACACTGTTCTGTTATACACTTGTGGGACAAATCCCCATATCACAGGAGTTAAGGTGAGAACTTAATGAGTCAGTGAATGAGATAAGAGGTTATTGACTAGATATACAAATATAAATGATTTGGATCATAAGACGAACGAATGAGAAAAATATCGATCT
The DNA here is from genome assembly GCF_964205215.1 of Stylophora pistillata. NCBI lineage: Eukaryota > Metazoa > Cnidaria > Anthozoa > Scleractinia > Pocilloporidae > Stylophora > Stylophora pistillata. The sequence continues at coordinate 24,260,501 of NC_142520.1, forward strand.
TAGTTACTCGTGACGAACGTGGGAGAGAGAAAAACATCGTCTTTCCTCTCGAGAATTCGAGTCTTAGGTCTTCGGATTGTACGATCTGAAGCTCTCCCACATGTAGCTAAAATGACTGAATTATTTCTCGATGCTGACATTAAGGATATGATAACAGACGTTGAATTAGCTGAATTTTTCTACCCATGAGGATCTATAGAGCTACAACATTACTGTTTCCAGTATCATGTGCACCGCTTGTCTTATATGAACCATTATTTATTCCATTTCACTGCAATTACATGGGAAAATAAAACAAAAAAACACACAATAATAACAAATTAGGTTACATAACCAGGCAGTGGGGAAGACTAGAAGGGAACTGACGAACCATACGTGCTAGTCAACCCATTATGAAGAAAATATACGGATATATAAAAAACTTAATCAAGGTATGTAACTGGCTAGCTGCTAACTACCTAACTGAGTAATCTAACTAACTTACTTACTAACAACCTTACTAACTAAGTGCTAGTTTAGCCCAGGTGGTACATGGGTGCTCAGGGTCGAAAACCCTATCGTTATAAAAATTAGTGCATAGTCTCTTAAAAGAAGAAACACTACAGCTAGCCGTCCTCAACGCATCAGGCAGATTGTTCCATAGATACGGAATCCTATTAAAAAATGTTCCCTTAAAAAGTTCCGTCCTGAATCTATTAATTCTTAGTTTATTACTTGCATGCGATCTTAATCTCTCATCTGAACAAAATTGAAAATACGACTTAAGTGAAGAGTTAAAATGCCCGCACTTCAGTTTATAAAAAGTTGAAAGATCCTTGACTTCTCTGCGGTAAACCAGTGGTAGCAGGTTGAGACGTTTTAGGCGTTCATTATAGCTAAAATCGGGTAACATAAGCCGAGTCGCACGTCGTTGCACCCCTTCTATTCTTTTTATCATAGTAATTGATTTTGGGCTCCAGATTTCAGAGGCGTACTCAAGGTGAGAACGTACGAGAGCCACATAAAGGGATCTCAGAGTTGGTAATAAAATTTTGCTTCCGCTGATAGTGCGACGAATAAAACCCAGCATTTTGTTAGCCTTGTTTACCTGGGCTTGGATGTGATCATTGAAGCTAGCTGTATCTGACATAAGTACCCCGAGATCGCGCTGGGCTCTCACCCTGCTAAGAGCCTTCTCTCCCATTCTGTAGTTGCAAATTATGGGGCTGCGTTTCCGTGTTACTGTGCAAAGTGAGCATTTGTCAACATTGAAGGCCAGCTTCCAGTTGTTACTCCAGTCAACCAGCTTGTCAATTTCGTCTTGTAGCAAGGCACAGTCAGCATAAGATCTTATGGTGCGGAAGCACTTAGCGTCATCAGCAAACAGAGCCAATGTGCTTGAGTGAGATAACGCATTCGGCATATCATTAATAAACAACACAAATAAAGCAGGTCCAAGTAGAGAACCCTGTGGGACTCCTGAGGTGACAGGTAACCAATTTGAGCTTTTACCATCAATTACTACTCGCTGTAGCCTATTGCCAAGGTAGCTTATGAACCAGTGCAACAATGGTCCCTTAATTCCAGACTGATCCAGTCTGATCCATAATATATGGCCTCCCTTGCTGCATCCCAGCCGCAGCAAAAGCTCCGGGGATCAACGAGAGAGAGAGAGAGAGGTGCTTAGATTTCTTCTTCATGGTCCTAGCCTACAACTGGTTCAGTAACACCAAAGGTTTCTAAACACAAACACAAATAACAAAACACTTGAATACGCTCAGCGGAAATGATTTTAATCTCTTTTTCCTTCAGTTACAACAAGAGGTCAAGTATCCTTCTTGGAAAAGAGCTTTATTGGAGTTTAATTTCGTCACTCTTTGGGTAAGGAAAGATATTGAAGTAGTATATTAAATTCGAGAATTGTGAGAAAAATATACTCAAAGACCACTTTACTGTTGATAGGATGTTGTTCAGCTTTACGTCTCCGTCCGGAGACGAACATGTGTAGATCGTTCTCACAGAGTAGATATCAATGCAACTGATTCAGTCAAGAAAATTGTGATCGTTTAGAGCCGAGAAAGTTATCTCTTATGGGAAGTATTTTGATGTAGCACCAAATTCTCTTTCCAGGCGGGAGGCAGTCACCGAATGAAACCATGGGATAGATGGACGTCCATTTAATCTTATTTTAATTTAATTTAATTCATTCCATTGTCACTGCATTAATTTGCAGTGGGGAAGGACTAGAAGAAAACATACGAACCATTCGAGCTAGTCCACCTTCCCACCCAATCCACCCCAGGGGAAGACATCCATCACACAGTAATCTCGTGTGTGGGAAACTAACTTCTCCTACCCCAACCCTCAGGAGACGGGACTTCCATTGATTCGTCCCTATTCAGGACGACTAGAGTATCTAACCATTTCTTGATGTTATAGAAAGGTAGCAAATTTTTCTCAATTATTTTAAGACCTTGAGTGTTGGTCCGGCCGGGGCTCGAACCCTCGACCTCCCGCACAACAGTCCAGCGCACTATTCATTGGGCTAACTGGGCAGGAATCGATTACGTACGAACAAACCCATATTTTTAGCTTTGCAAATCAGCATCATTCTCGGGTTCGGAGAACAGTTGTTATCATTTCAAAACTGACTGTAATGGGATGAGATCTATAACGTCATTAAATTTCACTGGAGACTTTTCACTTTTGACTGCAAACATATTTAGTGTCGAGTTCGCGGGAGTTATTGACAAGAAAAACGTTCACCTTTATTAATTGTAGAACATTTATGAAGTTGTAATGATGAAATATAACTCGCGGTATGAATTCATCCTTTTCGACTCAGTGTACGTCCTGCTCTGAGGAGAAAAAGAATTTCACGGATTTCAAGTGTTTTCCGCTGAAAGGAAAATAGCTGAATTTTCATCGCACAATGAATCAGTCGTCATGCAGAAAAATGTAAACAAATCATAAAGATAAAAAATAGAAAACAACAAAAAAACCACAATAACTTTCTTCGGGTAAAAGAGCAATTTCGATCACGAAAACAAAGTCTGCGCACGTTTTAATTTCCTTAAACCTTTAACTTCCAGAAATGATTAACATGTAAATTCTCCCTGCAATATCCATACATTATCCAGCAAACAGGTAATGAGAATACTCAAACTTATCAGGTAAAACTTGTTATCAACAACAACAATTTAACATTTATATAGCGCAAACTATTATATAGATAATCAGTCGCGCTTTACAATCAGTTAAGGTGAGATCGCACGTCAGAATTCATCAGGCGCACTATGCAGCCATTTCAGTCCATGTATTGATCTCACCTTCTCTCCCCAATTCACCCTAGATTAGACATTACACAAGGATAGACCTACTCTTTTCGAAGAGTGTGTGGGTTCTTTAACGTCCCACAATTTTTATCACATATAAGGGCTTGTGAGACGGGACCTCCATTTATCGTCCCTATCCGAGAAGACTAGAAAGTCTAGCCATTTGCAGATATTATTACAAAGGCAGCACTTTCTTCTCAGTTATTTAAAGACCCTGAGTGTTGATCCGGCCGGAGTCGAACTCTCGACCTCCCGCACAACAGTCCAGCGCTATACCAATTGAGCTAACCGGGAGGCGGTTATCTTGATCTAAAACAAAATTGGCATAACTAATTTAAAAGGAAACGTGTAGCAGCAAGAGGGGAGAATTAACAATCAGATCTTGGGAGTTAAAGCTTTAACTGCATGTGATCAGTATGCGGCAGAAGCGCGTGATGAGCACGTGAGAGAACTAGATTGCGCGCTTATTTAATTTTAGCTCTGTTCAACATCAAAACTAGCCAATATATCTCGAAAATGAAGTGAACTGTGAAACAAAGCCTTAGGTTGAAAAGAGAAAAATATGCAAAATGCCCACGTCTCTGATGTATATCTAAAGATAGCGGTAACAGTTGATTTCACAACATTCACGATCTATAGTAATAGTGGTAATGTAGTTGTCGATGAAATGCCAGCATTTTTTTCTGTTTGGAAACCATGACATCTTCATCGCACGCAGTAAGGGTACCAATTGTACTTTCACCCGTAAATATGTCAATGTCGTCACCACAACCAGATTTATCAAAATGACGGTTTTACTTTCCATGCAAAGATTTTGTTTACATCTACGGACGTTTCTAAGACTGAACTGAATATGTTTTAAAGGAAGTAGTCCCTGTAATGAAAAACTGTTGAATTTCTATGTCCAAAGAAGTTGAAGTGGTTTTCGGGCGACCTGAGTTTTCGATGCAGCAGATCTCTGTATTAATTCTTTGATAATGTGTTTCAAAATTGTCTTTGATTCAAATTTGCAATCATCAATGTTGAAAGTGTCATGTATAAAAATTAAATTATGTAACGAAAGAAAACATATTTCAAGCTCCATCGTGACAGATGTAAAAAGAATTTTTAAAAAAATTGCCCATCTCTCATATCATTTAAAACAACAGAATTTATTTCTCAATGCTGACATTAAGAATATATTAATGCACCTTGAAGTAGCTGACTTTTTTTGTCCACGAGGATCTATGAAATGCAACATTACTGATTCCAGTGTCATGCGCACTGCTTTTCTTACATGAACCATAATATATGAACTCCCTTACTGCATCTTAACACGAGAAAAAAAAGGTGGATGAAAGAGAGAGAGGGACTTAAAATCCATTTTCAAGTGGTTCAATGACAATTTATTCATAAAAACTCCTGTAAGATACACCGAGGGTTTCTACACACACACAGATAAAAAAAAAACACTTGAATAACTTCAGCGGTAACGATTTTTTAAATCTCTTTTCCTTTAGTTACGACGAGAAGTCAAGTATCCGTGGCAAAAGAGTTTTATTGGAGTTTAATTGCGGCATTCTTTGGGTAAGGAAAGAAAGTGAAGTAATATAGGGCATGTTATAATCAAAAATCGGAAAATTGTGCAAAAAAGTATACAAAAAGGCTACTATATTGTGGATAGGATGTTTTTTTGCTTTACGTTTCCCTCCGATGATGAACATGTGTAGATTGTTCTCACAGAGTAGAAATCAATGCAACTGATTCCATCAACAAAAAAATTGTGATCGTTGAGAACCTAGAAAGTTACCTCTTAAGGGAAGTATTTTGATGTAACACCAAATTCTCCTTCCATGTGAGAGGCAGTCAGCAAATGAACATAAATAATATAGATGTCCTTTTAATCTTTCATGGGACTCGATTACGAACGAAAAAAACCAAATTTTCAATTATGCAAATCAAAATCATTCTCATAATCGGAGAGAACAGATTTTATCATTCTAAACCTGATTGCATTGGCATGAGATCTATAGCGCCACTGAATTTCACCGGAGACTTTTCACCCTTGGCTGCAAACATATTTGGTGCGGCATCGGCGGGAGTTATTGATGAGAAAAAAGTTCACCTTTATCATTTTAGAAGATTTATAACGTTGTAACGGTGAAAGCGAAAATTGAAAACTTGGGGAAAAAAGTAATGCATTTTCATGGAAAGATGATGGAAAAATATCTTTCATATAAGCTGCATTGATTGAAATCGCCAATCAGCTGCTGACGCGTCACTCGCCTTTCGCGCCACTTTGTCAGGTTGATCAATGAATTGCAAATTTTCATTCCTTGATAAAGTCGCCATTCATACATAGTAAACAAAATAATAAAGGCTGATAGTTTCGAAAGAAACTGTTTGGGGGTGCGTCGGTGGGAGTAACGAAATAATTTGGATGTATCAACAAAGTTGAAGTAGTAAATTGGCCACCGTAACGATTACAAATGCTGACGTTTCGAGCGTTAGCCCATCGTCGGAGCGAATAGAGGAATTGTGGGTTGTGTGTGCTTTTAAAGGCAGAGAATGGAGCTACGTTATTGGTGGGAACATGGCAACGAGAAAAACGAGAATAAATTAGTGGAATGGAAAGCTTTCGTTGATCCTTGTGGGATTTAGACTGCCGGTTTGAAAGATGAGCTTTTGTTCAAGATTTTTACGGCTTTCCGTGCTACCTAAGTGTAAGGAAAGACCGCAGATTGCCATTTGGCCATATGGCCAGATTGCCATGGCCATATGGCCATATGGCAATCTGCGGTCTTTCTTTACACTTAGGTAGCACGGAAAACCGTAAAAATCTTGAACAAAAGCTCATATGGCCATATCATGTATAAAAATTATGTAACGAAAGAAAACATATTTCAAGCTCCATCGTGACAGATGAAAAAATAATTTTTAAAAAGATTGCCCATCTCTCATATCATTTAAAACAACAGAATTTGTTTCTCAATGCTGACATTAAGAACATATTAATGGACCTTGAAGTAGCTGACTTTTTCGCCCACGAGGATGAATGAAATGCAACATTACTGATTCCAGTGTCATGTGCACCGCTTGTCTTACATGAACCATATTATATGACCTCCCTTACTGCATCTTAACTCAAGAAAAAAAAGGTGGATCAAAGAGAGAGGGACTTAAAATTCTTTTTCACGGTCCCAGCTTACAAGTGGTTCAGTGACAATTTATTCATAAAAGCTCCTGTAAGATACATGGAGGGTTTCTACACACATACACAGATAAAAAAAAAAAACACTTGAATAACTTCAGCGGTAACGATTTTTTAAATCTCTTTTCCTTTAGTTACGACGCGAAGTCAAGTATCCGTGGCAAAAGAGTTTTATTGGAGTTTAATTGCGGCACTCTTTGGGTAAGGAAAGACAGTGAAGTATTATAGGGCATGCTGTAACTAAAAATCGTAAAATCGTGCAAAAAAATACACAAAAATGCTACTATATTGTGGATAGGATGTTTTTTCCTTTACGTTTCCCTCCGATGATGAACATGTGTAGATTGTTCTCACAGAGTAGAAATCAATGCAACTGATTCCACCAACGAAAAAGTTGTGATCGTTGAGAACCTAGAAGGTTACCTCATAAGGGAAGTATTTTGATGTCACAGCAAATTCTCTTTCCATGTGAGAGATCAGAGAAGGAACACAAATAATATTGATGTCTGTTTAATCTTTCACGGGACTCGATTACGAACGAACATAACCAAATTTTTAATTATGCAAATCAAAATCATTCTCATAATCGGAGAGAACAGATTTTATCATTCTAAACCTGATTGCATTGGCATAAGAGCTATAGCGCCACTGAATTTCACCGGAGACTTTTCACTCTTGGCTGCAAACATATTTGGTGCGGCATCGGCGGGAGTTATTGATGAGAAAAAAGTTCACCTTTATCATTTTTAGAACATTTATAACGTTGTAACGGTGAAAGCGAAAATTGAAAATTTGGAAAAAACGTAATGCATTTTCATGGAAAGATGATGGAAAAATATCTTTCATGTAAGCTGCATTGATCGATATCGCCAATCAGCTGCTGACGCGTCACTCGCCTTTCGCGCCACTTTGTCAGGTTGATCAATGAATTGCAAATTTTCATTCCTTGATAAAGTCGCCATTCATACATAGTAAACAAAATAATACATGGTGCCTTGTAGATATGGAATTACTGTCTCGTTATCATCTCGACATCTCACGAGAGAGCAGCGAACGAGTCGTATATCGAGTTAATTACTCCAAGAGAAATTGTATTGGCAAAATGTAACTCGCGGTATGAATTCATCCTTTCGATTCAGTGTACGTCCTGCTCTGAGGAGAAAAAGAATTTTACGGATTGCGAGTGTTTTCCGCTGAAAGGGAAATAGCTGAATTTAAATCGCACAATGAATCAATCGTCATGCATAAAAGTGTAAACAAGTAATAAAGATAAAAATGCGGCAGAAGCGCGTGTGAGCACGTGACATAGTTAGATTACGCGCTTTAGTTAGTTTAGTTCTTGTCAGCATAAAACCAGCCAAAATTTCTCGAAAATGAAGCGAAGTGTGAAACAAAACCTTAAATTAAAGAGAGGGGAAAAAAATATAATTTGCCTACGTTTCTGCTGAATGTCTAAAGATCGCGGCAACAGTTTTGATTTCGCGACATTCATAATCTATAATGATAATAACGGTAATGTTGTTGTCTTTGCATACCAGCATTTGTTTTTGTTTCGAAACCATGAGATCTTCATCGTACGCAGTAAGGGTACCATTTATATCTTCATAAGTAAAGATGTCAATGTTGTCACCACAACCAGATTTATCAACATGACGGTTTCACTTTCCATGCAAAGATTTTGTTTACATCTACGGACTTCTTTTAAGACTGAACTTAATATGTTTTAAAGGAAAGAGTCCCCGTTGTGAGAAATTGTTGCATTTTAATGTCCAAAGTTAAAGTGGTTTTCGGGCGAGCTGATTTTTCGATGCAGTAGATCACTGCAATCAGTTCTCTTGGGAGTTAAAGCTTTAACCGTGCGTGATCAGTATGCGGCAGAAGCGCGTGATGAGCGCGTGACAGAGCTAGATGACGTGTTATATTTAACTATAGTTCTTTTCAACATCAAAACCAGCGAATATTTCTCGAACATGAAGCGAAGTATGGAAAAAAACCTGAGGTGTCTATAAATTCCGACAACAGTTTTGATTTCGCAACATTCACGATCTATAGTGTTAATAGCGTTAATGTAGTTGTCGGTGAAATACCAGCATCAGTTCTTTTGGCTTTTAAATCATGACATCTTCATCGCACCCAGTAAGGGCATCATGTACATTTTCACACGTAAAGATGTCAATGTCCGCCGTCATCACAACCAGATTTATCAACATGACGGTTTTACTTTCCATGCATCCAAAGATTTTGTTTACATCTACGGACATTTCCAAGACTGACCTTAATACGTTTTAAAGGAAATATTCCCTGTAATAAGAAATTGTTATATTTCTATATCCAAAGTTGAAGTATTTTTCGGGCAAGTTGAGTTCTCGATGCAACAGATCTCCGCGTTCAGTGCTCTTAAATTATGTTTCAAAATTGTCTTTGATTCACATTTGCTATTAATATCTTCATACTAAGCAAGATGATATCCGTTCGCCTTTTAGATAGATAGATACTTTATTGGTAAATACTTTGCAGCATGAACTGAATTGCGTATTCACAGATATAAAATAGAGATTACTATGTACATGTATACATCTTAGTATTAAAATTACATAGTTCATCGTAAGGTGGAAACTCTACATTATTTGTGGCTGTTGACTATTCTGGCCGAAGCAATATATAAATTGTTTTTAAGTCTATTTGTCTTGCAAAGTGGCAAAGCAAAGGTACGCTCGTGCCTTGACCTATGAGAGCTTACATAGCGGGGTGGTAAAAGTTTACTTAATTTATGCTGAGGATCGTTCATTATTTCGCGAAATATTGCTGTACACATATTTTCATGGTGGTCTTTCACAGTTGGAAGATTCATAATAGCTAAGGCCTGTTCGTGTTGCATACCACGACAAATGATTCTCATAGATATCTTTCCTGAATACGTTCTAGTTCTTGGTGCAGGTATTCAGGGAGAGAGTAATGAAAAACTTGTGCTGCATAATCGATTATGGATCTTACACATGCCGTATAAAAGAGGCAAAGGTCTTTTGGTGGAACGTGAGCTCTTTTAAGCTGAACAAGGAAACAGGTTCTCTTTGCTGCTTTCTTGGTAATCTCAGTTATGTGAGCGTTCCATTTCAAATCTTCGGAGATGGTAACACCCAAGAGTTTGGCTTGTTTAACCAATTTCATGTGTTTACCATCTATTGAAACTGGATCAAAATCCTTTGGAATTGAAGAAAAACCAATTCGCCGCTCTTTGTATTTGTCTGTGTTTAGTATTAGTCTGTTTTTCTTCGACCACTCTATTACTTAGTTCGTGGTATTTTGAGCTCCATTGGGGTGATCTTTCTTTGAGGCCGTCGTCTCGTCGACAAATTTCCATAGGGAGGCGTTGGTGATCGCTAAATCGTCTATTATAGTCAAAAAAAGCCAGGGACCTAATTTGGTACCTTGCGGGACACCAGCTGGAACAGAGCCCCATTCCGATACGCACCCATCAGACATCTTAATTCTCTGATAACGGTCTATCTCACCTAGTTTAAAATTTCTCTTTGAAAGAGTTAGAGATATAATTTACACTCGATGGTAAATAAAAACTGATATCCACTTTCGCTATAGTACCACCTTCACGTGCATTACTGACCAAGTGTGAGCTTAAGAGGGCTGCGTATCGACCTTCACTAAATTTTTAAGAACCGAGGCGAAATCCTCGTCAAAAAAGGATTCATTGTGTGATACAAACAAACATCTACATGCATCATGGAATTACTGAATGAATCGACGAGTCTCGGCATAATTTTCTTTGTTTTTACTAAAGAAGTATCTGTGACTCCGTTGTAGCCAAAACTGCCAAAAATAACCTTTTATTCATGTGACAATAATATTTGTCTAGTTCTGACATTAGACGAGATATCTAATCGGCTACTTGACAATTATTACAAGAGCGAGTGTTGGATATGATATGATAAATAGGCAACGAGGCGAGTTGGCTATAATCATCTCATATCCAACAAGCGCGAGTGAAATAATTGTTTTATTAAAAGAAAACGCCCCCAAGATATTAGACAAATCTTGTTGACTTTATTTTGTAAGAAGAAACCGGATGTTACAATGTACAGATATTAGATTATGGTATATTGGCTCATATACCAAAATGGCTAAGCCAATAAGAAGTCTTGAATTGCATTATCCAATGATCCAGTTTTTAATAAAAGCACATTTTTTTTTTTTATGTGTGTGACCTAAGCAGGAATCAAAAGACAACACATTTGGTCCTCTTGAGTAGCCAATCGCAACACAACATTCGCTAAATCTTGCTCGCGTACGGGTCCCACTACTTTAGCAGAACAAAGACACAGAAGGAATATTTGTGAATAACGTGACAAAAAGCCAACAAAAGGGAAATTTTTACCCCAGAAACCACAATGACTATGAATACGAGCAATTATTTTGATGTAAACTGGAGGCTATTATGCTTCAAATATTTTTGCAACGCACAGAGATATATGAATAGGAATAAAAACTGTTGTAAAGCAAAAATTTTACTCTTGTTACTTTCAGGCATGTAGATATAACAAATGGCATCTTTTGGAGAATAGAGGGATTTAGCGGATGACGGTTTGACAGGTACGAATCAATTTTTAATTTGGAATTTATGACAGCTGTTTAGAGCTCATGTTATCTATGGAAGCGCGTATTCCTATGTTTCTACCCCCTGACAACTGACTTAAATATAATTTCAGTAGATTTTCCTGGTTTATTGTTTTCAGATCGGAAATTATTTCACAAAAATCAAGGAAATAAATTTGTATTGGTTTCTCTCACTTAATTCACTTCTGACTAGTCTGCGCGCGTGTTAATTTCGCTAACCCTTTAACTCCCAGAAGTGATTAACATGAAAATTCTGCTAGTAATATCGTAAAATCCAGCAAACAGATAATGGAATACTCAAATTTATCAGGTATAAGTTGTTATCTTAATAAAAAACCAAATTCACGTGAGTAGTTTAAAAGGAAACATGTAGCAGCAATTGGGGAGAATTAACAACCAGGTCTTCAGGAGTTAAAGCTCTAACTGCACGTGATCAGTATGCGGCAAAAGCGCGTGATGCGGAGAGCGTGACAGAGCTAGATGACGTGTTATATTTAATTATAACTCACGTCAATGTCAAAACCAACCAATATTTCTCAAAAATTAAGCGAAGTGTCAAATAAAGCCTTAGGTTAAAAAAAGCAAAAGTTACAAAATTCCTGCGTACCTGCTCCATGTCTATAGATTGCAGCAACAGTCTTGATTTCGTAACATTCACGATCTATAGTAATAGCAACGGTAATGTAGTTGTTGATGAAATACAAAAATTTCGATATTTTTTCTGTTTCGAAACCATGGCATCTTTATCGCACGCAGCAAGGGTACCATTTATATCCTCAGATGTAAAGATGTCAATTTCGTTACCACAACCAGATTTATCAACATAACAGTTTCACTTTCCATGCAATGCTTTTGTTTACATCTACGGGCGATTCTAAGACTGAACTCAATATGTTCTAAAGGAAATAGTTCTTGCAATGAGAAATTGTTATATTTTTACGCCTAAACTTTTTAAAGTGATTTTCGGGCGAGCTGAGTTTTCGATGCAGCAGATCTCTGCATTCAGTGCTCTTCGAATGTGTTTCAAAATTGTCTTTGATTCAAATTTGCAATCACTATGGACAAAATAAACAAGAGGATATACCTTCGCTTTTTAATACGAATTTTTCCCCTAGTTTAAGATTTCTCTTTGAAGGAGTTAAAGATATGATCTTCATTCGATGGTAAATGAAAAATCGTATCCAAGTACGGCTATGTAATAGCCTCTTTATGCACATTACTGACCAAGTGTGAGTTTAAGAAGGCTGTACATTGGCTAAGTTCCTTCTCTCTAGTTTGAAGAAACGAGACGAAAGCTTCGTCAATAAAGAATTTATTGCATGAAAAAAAATTATTTACACGCCTCAGGAATTACTACATGAATCTGCGAGTCTCTGCGTGATTTTCTTTGTTTTTACGAGAGACGTAACTGGGATTCCGTTGTAGCCAAAACTGTCAAAAAACCTTTTTTTCAGGTCACATAAATACAAAGTGGTGTCATTAGACATTACATGAGGTATTAAACCACCTACAAGCATTTTTTTTTCTTTTCTGCGTAATCTAAGTAGGAATCAAATTAAAAAAACCACACATCTTGTCCTCCTTGGTAGCCGGTGCGAGCACAGGATTCGCCTAATATTGCTCCGTGCTCACGGATTCCAACGCTTTAGAATAAGGAATATTTGATAAACGTGACAAACCTAACAAAAGTGAAATTTTTACCCTAGAAACCACAATGACTACGAATTCTTAATCACGTATAAAAGCGAATCCTCGCCAACGTCACGACTAATCATGTGGGTTTTTTAACTCGGGATACTGAACGTATCATTAATTCGAGATATAGGCATGGATGGAACAGTTACTTCTTCCTTCCTTCGATTCCTGTTTATTTTTTTCTAAATCCAAGGAATCTTGATCACGTATGAAAACGAAACCTCGCTAACGTCGCGATTAATTATTTTTCCTTTGAAGACCTACCAACATCATTTGAACTTGACCCGTTATTAATGTGGTTTGCTAGGGAACTAGACTTTTTTCTTCAACTATTCGAACTACGTATCCACAAGGTAGTTAGTCAAGTTATATCTGACTTGTTTTCAGTTGGTTCCGTTTTGGTAGATATATCTTTTGCTCAGTAACAGACTGAATTTGGTACATATTGAGCTTGTTTATTTATGTCGTACGCTAAAAGGTTAAAATGTGGGCTCAATGAATGCTGAGGATGGTGCACAATCTGATTCTAAGAGACGAGATCACCCCACCAGCTAATAGAAATTATCAAAATATCTTCTTCAAAACTATACAGCAACACACTTTCTTTTTCAGCGGTGCGTCTACTAATATTTTCAAAGTTCTCCCTAGTTTTGCGTTATTAATAGTGTGCTGCAACAATAGTGTGATAATGGAAACTTTGAGATTCTCGTTCTTTCTTTATAATTAAATATACATGTGTTCGACGTTCTCTTTAAATTACTTTTGTGTGACTCTCCTCTTTTGATTTTTAACCATGTTTTCTAGCACAATACAATCGATTCTATTTTATTTCCAGCTATGGCGGAAAGTAACCTCTCAACAACGGGAGAAGAACTGGATGTAAAAGATGAGCTTCCGGCCACAGGTGAGAAACATAGGCTTGCAACACATGCAAGAGGTACTATTTTTGGATAAGTGGGTTCGGATGGGACACTTTTTTTCTTTTTTGTACAAGAAAAAGATCATTAACTTTCAAAGTTTCCAAAAAAAACATAGTTTAAGAGAAAGAGCAAAAAATACCCTTTTTTTTCTAAAGGCTGATAGTTTCGAAAGAAACTGTTTGGGGCTGCGTCGGTGAGAGTAACGAAATAATTACGACGAAGGGCTAACGCTCGAAACGTCAGCTTTTGTAATCATTACGGTGGCCAGTTTACCACTTCAACTTTGTTGATATATTTAAATTATTCCCTTTTTTTGTAATTTCTTTATTTTTTAGGCATTTTACAAAACATTACTCTACTTATCATATACTACAGGACTCAGTTACATTACGTTGCTTACAATAGTTTACTGAGAACACACCACAAACAAAGTATAGTTTACAATAAACTTGATTACAGCAGATGACCTACTATCGATTACTTCCACCACCTACACGATACTCTACTTTTACATTACTTAACGACATATTACGCTCCTTTCAATATGTTACGTAAATTACTTACAGTACCTTAATAATAGTATATAGCGAAATTGTGTGCTTTACAATAAAATTGACTTCGTATGCTACTCTACACTGTTTGGACAACACCCATCCCACAAAACGATATCTGGCAAAAGCTTATTCCATTTCTGAAAAATTTTAGCTAATTTATTCCGCTTTGCTGCTTTTTTTCATTTCTACCCGGTATATCTCCCCGATCTTGGTCTTATAAACTCGTATAGAGGGGTTTTTAGAATTCAATTTACACTTGTATATATAAAATTTAGCTGTCAGTACTAAGTGATTTAGAAAAGTAAAGTCCTCGTCCGCATTAAAAACTCCAAAAACTATATCCATTATTGTCATATGATAGGTTTGAAAACTAACTTGACATTCTCCAAGCCAAGAACAGAAAGCTTCCCAGAAGACCTTAGTAACATTGCAGTAGAAAAAGATATGTTCAAAGGATTGAACCTTTTGTTTACAAAAAGTACATGAAGGCGAATCCGCCAGTCCCCACCTAAACAATCTTTCGTCTATAAATACTATATTATATAATACTTTATATTGGAATTCTCAAATTTTAGTTTAAAGTGTGACGGTAAAAGGTAAGGAGTATATTTTCTTCCAGTCGAACGGAAATTGTGGAAATTTTTCCTGAACTTTTTTTGCGCAGTTGGAGGGATTTGCTTTTTACTTTTAAACGCGTTATAAAGCGATTTGGACGTGATTTTTTCTAACATTACCTCAGAATTTTCCAGATTTAAATAGATTATGTCATCTGTATGAGAGGGGGGATATTGAGCGCTTTGTCTAAAAATACGTCTCCAGTCACGAGGAATGGCGTCCACGACGCTCATTAATTTAAAATATTGTAGCGGAGATAAATTTGCATGTAACACCTTAACACCCTTTAAGAAGATTCCAGTGTCAGAAATGAGATCACCGATAGTAACAATTCCTTTACAAAACAAGTGTTTTTCGGAAAAATGAGATCTTTTGAATAGTAATATTTTTATTGTTCCATATAACCTGGTGAACTACATCTTCGTACGAAAGTATCGAAGATTGCCTTAACCTGGACCAAACGTCCAGGCACTCCTCAGAAAAGGTCGGAAGGTAGATAGGTAACTATCTGGTATCAAAATTACACTTAAGAATAAATTCTCCCCCTACCTGAGAAAGGAAGTAATTCAATGTTATTTTCCAAGAGCTGTTATTATCCTTATTTGTAATTTTTTTTAATACCATCACCCTCTGTGCGAGGATCATCGACTGAATATCCAACATCTTAAGCCCTCCATCCTCAATATCATTGATAAGAGCGGCGCGTTTAATTTTGTCATTGCCTTTCCAAATAAAACGGTACATCAGACTGTTGACCTCTTTGATTAAATCATCTGTGGCTGTAATCAACGACGGTTTACTCAAGACTTTAGGGATAATAAACGATTTAACAAGCTGTATCCTTCCCCAGAAGTGTAAGCCCTCTCCATTTCCACATATTTAATGTATTTTTAATAGAGTTTTAAATTGCTTTAAAGTTCGCCTTCATCCTGGATGAGACGTTATTGTCCAAAACAATTCCTATGATTTCAATTGAAGTTCGTACTTTATGAGCATAATTGTTTTGATCAAGACGATGGCTACCAATTGCAAAAATTTCAGTCTTATCTTTATTAACTTGGAGGTTGGAGAAGCTCGAAAACGACTCCAGAGTCGACACTAAACGGTGATATGACGTAGTATCTCTAAGGAAACAAGTTATGTCATCGGCAAAAAGGGTTAGTTTCATTTCTTCCTTCTTAGCCAATATACCTTTAATTTGATTGTCTTCACAAATTCGACAAGTGAGCATTTCAAGAGCAAGGATGAATAGTAAAGGTGACAATGGGTTACCTTGCCAAACTCCGCATCTGACTGGAAACAGATCAGTAGCGAAACCATTGTTTAGAACACAGCTGGACACATTAGTATAAAACGTCTTGATCCACTGTAGAAAATATTTTCCAAAATTACATTTTTTCATTTTTTCATTACATTTTTAGGAGGAAGAAGGTATGATTTAAAGAGTCGAATGCTTTCTCGAATTCCACAGCCAGAAGGATACCAAAACAACCTGTAAATTGGGAAAATTCAAGTACATCTTCAACCGTTCGAACTCCGTCCATATTTGATCTCTCTTTAATAAAGCCATTCTGGTTAGGGTGGATCAAATAAGGAAGAATTTTTTCTAGCCTTCTTGCAACTACTTTGGATGCAATTTTAACATCGACATGAATTAAAGAGATTGGTCTCCAGTTCTTTCTAAAATGTCTGTCTTTGTCTTTCTTTTCTATCAAAGTAATCATAGCCTGTTTCTGTGAATTGGATAGTTGTCCCTGTTCATGAGCAAAATTTAAGGCATTGACAAAGGACCTCCATATGAGATTCCAAAAGCCGAGGTAAAATTCCACAGTCAAACACCAACGTTTCCTGGTGCTTTGTTTTTCTGAAAAGATTTCAAAGCTTCGAAATATTCATTAGTTGTAATATTGCTGTCCAAAAGCTCCTGCTGCTCGTCCGTCAGCATTCTAGTAGTAATATTGTGAAGGAATTGATCAATTGATATGCCATCACAATCACGTAAACCTGTATCGTAGAGACTTCCATAAAAGTTTTGGATCTCCGTCATTATCTGTTTCGGATCAGTCGTGCATTCATCGTTTGTGACCACTAACTTTCTAACACGGCTTTTTTTTTTTATATAATTTTCTAAATTAAAAAAAATTATTGCTTTTTTCTCCGTGTTCATACCAATTTATTCTTGATGGGATAATTGCCCCTTGAGCTATATATTCATATTGTCTATCATAATCAGTTTGCAGGATTTCCAGCTCACTCATGTTTTCTGGGTTAGGCTGTTCATCGCATTTTGCTGTGCATTTTTTTAATTTTTGTTCCAACAGTGATAGTTTCTCCCTTCGATTTTTAGCCTTCTGTTTACTATAGGAAACTGTTTCATAACGGATTTTATACTTAATAAAATCCCAAACGACCTTTAGATCTTGGCTTTTCCTTCTTCCAGCAAGATGTTATATCTATCAGATACCAATTTAATGTAATCTTCATCTTCTAAGACTGGAATTAAATTTCCAAAAAGATGAATCCCTTCCTGTTTCTTCGATTCCTAATTATATGCATTGAAATAGCGGAGTGATTGGTTCTTATTGCCTGAATAATATCTACATTCTCTACCTCTTCCTGAATACTACTGGCAGAAATCCAGACAGCGTTGTACGACTGGGTTCTTTGGTCTCCACGTAAAACGTTTGACATCTGGATTTCTGACTCTCCATATATCAATCAAATCAAGCGACGAACACAAATCCTCGATCGTTTTGCAAGATTCTTTCTTTTGTGGCTTGCCTCCGGAACCATCCCAAGGCTGTAACCAGACTTCAGGACAAGACGAGGCAATTTTCGAGCGCCGAAGACGCGAGTCGCTGGGGGGGTCTGGGGGCATGCCCCCCCAAAGAATTGGGAATCTAGAGGTTCAGAAATGCTCTTTTAAGGATTTTTCGTGGCATTTTTCTTCAGAAAAGTCAATCTTCAAGAAAAAAATTTTTAAAAAAGGCCAAAATCGAGACGAGGCAATTGCCTCGTCTTGCCTCATGCTAGCTACGACCCTGCAACCAAATTGGCATCAAGAATGACATTGATGTCGCCTACAATAATTACTTCGCAATTTTCTACTAATTCTAAGTCATCGAGCTTCTTTTGGATTTCTTGGAAAAAAACGCATTGGTCTTTATAACTTGGATATATCAACAAAGTTGAAGTGGTAAATTGGCCACCGTAACGATTACAAAAGCTGACGTTTCGAGCGTTAGCCCTTCGTCGGAGCGAATGAGTCTTTAATCTTATTAGGCGCATAAATATTTACCAAAACAAACGGTTCGCTTTGAATAAGACACTTTAAAATAACAAATCTCCCCCGCTCATCTTCTCGAAGGACCTTGATTTCGTAATCAAAATTCGCCTTGAAAACAATTATAACTCCCTTGCTGTGTTCCAAACCGTGACTGAAGAAATATCTCCCCTCCATTGAGCTTTCCACAAGTTAACAACTTCTGGAGTACTGTACGTTTCTTGTAAAAGGATGATATCAGATTTCTCTTTCGCAAGCCAATTAAATAACGCTTTCCTTTGGTCAAGAGAGCGAATCACTCGAACATTTAAAGATAACATTTCGAAATTTAAGCTACGTTTTATAAAATACGAAGGCGGTGCCAGAATTTGTAAAGTCAGCGGAGAAATTAATATTATGAAAAGCCCTTTCACACAAATATAGAATTGTACCTAATACCAAAATTCGGGCCATGTACAAATATTTTTATATCTTCGAATTTAAGCAATGTTTTGCTTCCAAAACCGGACTTTTTTGGAATCTTATTGTCCCTACGTGTTATGAGAATTGCAATACCCTGTTTGTTAGTAGCTTATTTAACAGCTTTTGCTGGCTACGTTTTTACTTGTTTAGTTGTATATCGTTCTGTCTTTTTCCTTTTGTGTTCAACCTTAGAATTAATGTGTTAATTGCTTATTGTACTAGTATGGGCGACTTGCACAAAAAAGACCCTTCCCATTGATATGAAATCAGATCACACACAGGTATTTTGTGGTTTGTTGTCACTGTTCTCTGAACAATTCTGAGTGGATCTAAACTACATTGATGCCACGCTTACTATAGTCTCCTTCGCAGCCGCTGTTTGATCTCGTCACGTAACCTGCTCTGTCCCCTGTGGCGTGACGAGACCAAACAAAGGATGCGAATGAGATTTCTCTAGCTAGCAAGTAGGCCCAAATACTAGGCTTTTAAGTACTGGGCTCCAGGCTTTTATTATTGGTGTTTCCGCATCAGTGTTTAAAATTTTACCGCGGAAAGCAAACCGAAAGTCCATTTTATCTCCAGGAGATCTTAACCAAAGATATGTTGCGGTCTGCGTTTCTCCTATAGATGAAAATATTCTAAACGAAGAAAAAAATAGTCGTAGTTCAAAGGCTTTAATAAAAAAGAGAAAGTCCTCTTTTCGGCAATTTTGAAGGGGCTGTTATTTGAGAATATTTCAATTTGAAGGTTTTGGAAATCCGAAAATTCGCTTGGTTGGAATTACACATTGTTGTGATCACCGATAAGTTTAAAATAGTTTCTTGTTAATTTCAGCGACCGAGGAAAGTCAAGTAACTCTATGTGACCCTGAATTGTGTGTATACGTTGATCCTTTAAGAGGTGAGAAAACAAGGTGAAATTACATTCTTGAAAGACGCCCCAGTATAGTTTTGGCATATTTACATCAACTTTTGTTATGTTCTGTAAATAACTTAAGAAACAAAATAAAGTATAACTCTTCGGATCGATTTCAAGTTTTGTCACCATCAGAAAAAAAAATAAGATTTAAGATTTCATCTAAGACTATTCGTCCCAAATGTAGAAGAGTCAATTTATATAGTACATGCACTTGTTAATTATTAATTAATCAATTAACTTATTTATCTTTTGTTCCTGGATTGGTGAAGGGTTTTTCTTGTTTTTAAATGTCTATTAAATTCCCATTACTATGGGGCTGGCCTGGTAGTCGAATCTTGTAGAGGACATGATGTCTCATTATTTGCACTACCCGCACATTGTAATTTGTGTGCAAATCTTTCAATTAGTATTTAAATAAATAAAAAAATAAACAAAGTAACCGACCCTGCGCCCGGTTTGTTTTCAGGGATAGCAAAAAAATGTCTCGAGACAGGAAACAAAGAATACAGGCAAGGAGAGGCTAATAACGCGATAAACTCCTACACTGAAGGACTTCAAGTCAACTGCGAAGATAAACGGCTGAACGCCAAGCTTTACAGCAACAGCGCAGCAGCTCATTTCCATTTGGGTAAGGATTTTATTTCAACCTTAGAAATTTGTCGTGCAGCGATAGATAATGGAATGCGCAATCTTCTTCAAGCAAAGACGTGATTCTGGCAAGTGGACCACAATCTCAGGTGCGGATCCAGGATTATGAAATGGGGGGTGAATTCTTGTAATAATGTAATAGAACCAAAGCCTGGTTGAGGTGTTTGAGGTCTGTACATCAGCATGATTGATTTCCCATGAATAATTAACATTTTCGAAGTTTAGACCAACGCAAGTGCCAATTATATTATCTTAGAGTAGTAAAAAAGCCAGCTATCGAGCGCTGCATCGTGGATGGAGGAGCAAAAACTAAGAGTTATAAACAGAATCTAGGAGTCGGAATCGCACGCCGTCAGAATGGCAGAGTAAACAGACCTGGCCTGGACGACGACAACGCAACGTCGCTAAAGCATGGAAACGAGGCGTTTTTGGATTACATACTGGACAGTGTGTTTGTGGGCTCAAAATGAATAGATTGATTGGTAGAACCAGTCATCCCTTATGCACATTCTCCACCTCAATCAGAGAAATCAGAGAAATAAAATATTATTTCAATAATACTTATAAAAGAAACAACATAGAAAGTTAAGTTTGGGGCGGTATCTGTGTGCCTGGGTCACGGCTGTACCACCTTATTCCACCAAAGCGCGCCGATTGCCACGTTTATGAGTTGCGCAACAAAAACCATGTATCACTCTTTAAATGCCGGACCGAAAGATTTAAAAAATCTTTCTTTCCAACAATGGCGTCTAACGCCCAGTTCTTGTAGTCAAGCAAACCTAAGCGTTTTTCATTGGTATGTGACTGCCGATTTTTGTAATTCCCAGTCCCTTTAGACTCTTAATTTTAAAGTCGAATGTAAGATTTTCGTATTTTTTAAATATTTAAAGCATATTTGTAAATTCACATGTATTTCACCACTTGGGTGCCATTTTTTTTTGAATACTTTTAATAAACCTTCTATCTCATATTTGAGGGATAAGAAAAAAAAAAAAAAAGGGGGTCAGAAAAAAGGGGGTGAAAACTCACCCATTTCACCTCCCCTGGATCCGCGCCTGAATCTAAGAAATTGCATCAAAGAAGCCGAACCCAGTGCATCCCAGATACTAGCTGGGATAGGAGACCACAGGTTAGGAGCGAGGCAAATTTTATACAGATATTTTTCCCGTGAGAGAATCTGATCACAACATTAAATGAAATAAACTTCGTTTTTCATGACACAGCATAAAAATCAATTAAAGAAATGATCCTCGCAGATGGACCTCGATTTAAGCCATTGAAATTTTTTTTGGCCTCTTTTCTGCATTTGCATGTAATGACCACCTAAAACTCATTTCCTAAATTTCATAGGAAACTACCAAGAGTGTCTCGATGATGCAGCAGTTGCTGTTCAATTGGAACCCACTTTAATTAAAGCCATCAAAAAAGGTGGGTTCTCAGCCATAATTCATCAAAACTCTTTCCATGATTTCGTCAAAAGTGAACAGTGTGGATCACGGCAGGCTACATCACTCCAGGTGTCCATGATATCTGCTGTGTTTATATCTGCTATAAAGGTAAAAAGCACTAGTAAACGTCAATAAAATTTCAATTGAACCTTCGTTGGAAGCCGCTTTGTATAAGCTCCTTATAGTCCATTTTAAGTTCTTCCACTGTTCATAATTTCTTCTTTATCACAATTTGTTTTTTCGAGCTAAACAAAAATCAAATCGTTTTCTGCATACGTTTGTACCTTGACGGTAATAACTACCTTGCACCACCGACTGCTGTCTTCTTTTCAGGAGCCAGTGCATGTGTCGAGCTTTCCTTGTATAAAGAAGCAAGAAGCTGGTTTCATATGGGATTGGCCGTATCCTTTCACGAATGTTTCAAACAAGATACAACAAGCTACGCAAGCAACATTTCCAGGAAAATGAACACGTTACAGTCACATTCGTATACAAGTAATGCAAGCAATGTTCACTGATACTGCACTTAGGAGTCGTTAGGAGCTAAAGTATTCTCAAAGGGCTGTTTAAATTACTGCGCAATTTTCACTTTAAAAGAATTTATTTTAAAAAGTCATTCAACAATTTCGAACGGATGGCCCCTAATTTGTATCTCTTGGCGAACATCACCTTGACATTCAAAACTAAGCAAATAATTGAGCTTGAGAGCTGGTTTGGTCACTCTAAGATACTCAAAGAGACCAAATCTCTGAAAGAAACCCAAGTCCGAGCTAACGCTCTACTTTTTAAGGTTCTATCTAGTATTCTAAATTGATAAATAACACATTTCCACCTCATTCTCGCACATTCATTCATAATGTATTTATCCTTGACACGTTTTAAGATTGACAACAGCAGCGAACCCCTGATCAATTTACTCAACAAATCTAATGCTAAACTAAAAGTTTTGGCAAACAGATATCCCAGTCTCGGCTATGGTTCTCAAGGCCTGGGACAGTTCAAAATAGCAATCGGGTACCATAAACGTCATCTAAAAATTCCTAAAGAAGTTGGAGACAAGGCCGAGGAGGAAAGCGGTTATGGTAATCTCGGCTGCGCTTATGACAGTCTAGGACAGTTCAAAACAGCAATCGGGTACCATGAACGTCATCTAGAAATTGCTAAAGAAGTGGGAGACAAGGCCGAAGAGAGAATTAGTTATGGCAATCTCGGCTGCGCTTATGACAGTCTAGGACAGTTCAAAACAGCAATCGGGTACCATAAACGTCATCTAGAAATTGCTAAAGAAGTGGGAGACAAGGCCGGAGAGGGAAAAAGTTGTCATCAGCTCGGCTTCGCTTATCTAGGTCTAGGACAGTTCAAAACAGCAATCGGGTACTATGAACGTCATCTAGAAATTGCTAAAGAATTGGGAGACAAGGCCGAGGAGGGAATCAGTTATAACAATCTCGGCTCCGTCTATAACAGTCTAGGACAATCCAAAACAGCAATCGGATACCATCAAAGTCATCTAGAAATTGCTAAAGAATTGGGAGACAAGGCCGAAGAGGGAATAAGTTACGCCAATCTGGGCTTCGCCTATAGCAGTCTACGACAGTTCAAAACAGCAATCGGATACCATCAACATCATCTAGAAATTGCTAAAGAATTGGGAGACAGGGCCAGAGAGGCAATAAGTTACACCAATCTCGGCAATGCTTATGGAGCTCTAGGACAGATCAAAACATCAATCGAATACTTTCAACGTGCTGTAGAAATTGCTAAAGAAGTGGGAGACAAGGCCGGAGAGGAAAGAAGTTGTGGCTTTCTCGGCATCGCTTATCTAGATCTAGGACGGTTCAAAACAGCAATCGAATACCTTCAACGTGCTCTAGAAATTGCTAAAGAGGTGGGAGACAAGGCCAGAGAGGGAAAAAGTTGTGACTATCTCGGCAAAGCTTATCATGGTCTAGGACAGTTCAAAACAGCAATCGGGTACCATGAACGTCACCTAGAAATTGCTAAAGACGTGGGAGACAAGGCCAGAGAAGGAAAAAGTTATGCCAATCTCGGCTGCGCTTATGACAGTCTAGATCAGTTCAAAACAGCAATCGGGTACCATGAACGTCATCTAGAAATTGCTAAAGAAGTGGGAGACAAGGCCGGAGAGGGAAAAAGTTGTCGCAGGCTCGGAAACGATTATCACTGTCTAGGACAGTTCAAAACAGCAATCAGATACCTTCAACGTGATCTAGAAATTGCCAAAGAAGTGGGAGACATGGCCGAAGAGGGAATCAGTTATGGCAATCTCGGCTGCGCTTATGACAGTCTAGGACAGTTCAAAACAGCAATCGGGTACCATGAACGTCATCTAGAAATTGCTAAAGAAGTGGGAGACAAGGCCAGAGAAGGAAAAAGTTGTCGCAGGCTCGGAAACGATTATCACTGTCTAGGACAGTTCAAAACAGCAATCAGATACCTTCAACGTGATCTAGAAATTGCCAAAGAAGTGGGAGACATGGCCGAAGAGGGAATCAGTTATGGCAATCTCGGCTGCGCTTATGACAGTCTAGGACAGTTCAAAACAGCAATCGGGTACCATGAACGTCATCTAGAAATTGCTAAAGAAGTGGGAGACAAGGTCAGAGAAGGAAAAAGTTGTCGCAGGCTCGGAAACGATTATCACTGTCTAGGACAGTTCAAAACAGCAATCAGATACCTTCAACGTGATCTAGAAATTTCCAAAGAAGTGGGAGACATGGCCGAAGAGGGAATCAGTTATGGCAATCTCGGCTGCGCTTATGACAGTCTAGGAGAGTTCAAAACAGCAATCGGGTACCATGAACGTCATCTAGAAATTGCTAAAGAAGTGGAAGACAAGGCCAGAGAAGGAAAAAGTTGTCGCAGGCTCGGAAACGATTATCACCGTCTAGGACAGTTCAAAACAGCAATCGGGTACTATGAACGTCATCTAGAAATTGCTAAAGAATTGGGAGACAAGGCCGAGGAGGGAAGAAGTTGTCGCAAGCTCGGCATCAATTTTTTTTATCTGGGACAGTTCAAAACAGCAATCGAATACGTTCAACGTGCTCTAGAAATTGCTAAAGAAGTGGGAGACAAGGTCGCAGAGGGAAGAGGTTGTGGCTCTCTCGGCTATGCTTATAACAGTCTAGGACAGTTCAAAAGAGCAATCGGGTACCATGAACGTCATCTAGAAATTGCTAAAGAAGTGGGAGACAAGGCCGGAGAGGGATTAAGTTATCGCGGTCTCGGCTGCGCTTATGCCTATCTAGGACAGTTTAAAACAGCAATCGGATATCATCAACGTGGTCTAAAAATTGCTAAAGAAGTGGAAGACAAGGTCGGAGAAGAAGGAAGTTATGGCAATCTCGGTATCGCTTATCACAGACTAGGACAGTTCGAAACTGCAATTGAGTACCATCACCGTGCTCTAGAAATTGCTAGGGAAGTGGGAGACAAGGTCGGAGAGGGAACAAGCTTTTGCCTTCTTGGCAGCATTCGTCTAAGTCAAGGAGAGTTTAAAGCAGCAATCGAGTGTGATGAACGTCACCTAAAAATTGCTAAAGAAGTAGGAGACAAGACTGGAGAGGCATGCTCACTCTGTTCTCTTGGTAAAAGTTTTGAGTGCCTAGGAAATGTTTTGAAGGCGTTTGTCTACTTTCAGTCGAGTGTGGAGGTGTATGATGATATCAGGGCCAGTCTTCAACTCAACGATCAGTGGAAGATTTGTTATCGTGATCAACACCAAACGGCGTACAAAGGTTTGTGGCGTACACATCTACAGCAAGGTAACGTCGTAGAGGCTCTTCTTGCCGCAGAAAAAGGACGTGCGCAGTCTCTGAGAGATCTCATGGACACAAGATATCAGCCTGGAGATTCTTCAACAAAGAACTCTTCGAACAATACGTTTCTGAGTGCTGTTCCATCGAGCACAGTTTTTATGGCTATAAATGGTCCTTTCGTTTACCTCTGGGTAATCCTCAGCGAGAATGACATCCAGATGAGAAAGGTACATGTAAATAGTTTCAAGTATGAGGATGATTTGGAAATTTTTATTGAGCACCTGAACGAAACCGCTCTTGAGGAGATTGGTGCAAAAACAAATGATAGATGCGAAAACCCTTCGCTTGATTCGCCGAAACGGGAGGAAATGGCGGGTGATGTCATCCCAATTAATGTGTGGTACTCGAAATCCAGGGCTTTACAGAAGCTTTATGAAATCATCGTTACTCCCATTGCTGATTTGATCGAGGGTAGAGAGCTTACATTTGTTCCTGAGGGGCCATTTTGCCTTGTACCTTACGCAGCATTGGAGGACTCCAAGTCAACTTATCTAGGTGATTCTTTTACAATTCGTGTACTTCCTTCCTTGACGACCCTGCAATTAATTCCTGATTGCTCAGCTCAATTCCATATGACGACTGGTGCATTGCTTGTTGGAGACCCATGTTTCAAAGATATCATCTATCAGGGAAGACGTTTGCAGCAACTTCCAGGAGCACGGAAAGAGGTGGAGATGATAGGACGTTTCCTCAATATCGCCCCTCTCACTGGAGAAATGGCAACAAAAGATGAAGTGTTAAACCGAATGTCATCGGTGGCTTTGGTACACATCGCTGCGCATGGTAAAATGGAAACTGGAGAAGTTTTTCTGGCACCTAACACCACACGAGAAAACCCAAAACCTCAAGAGAAAGACTACCTAATGACAATGAATGATGTAGTAGAATCTGGACTGCGAGCACGACTTGTTGTATTAAGTTGCTGTCACACTGCTCGCGGGGAGGTTATGGCTGAGGGTGTGGTAGGCATCGCGCGAGCACTTTTGGGTGCAGGAGCTAGATCTGTTGTGGTAACCTTGTGGGCGATTGACGACGAGGGAACCCTGGAGTTCATGAGTTTCTTCTACGATGCGCTTGCTAAAGGAAAGAAGGCAAGTGAAGCTCTCAATCAGGCCATGAAGTGTATGAGAGAAATTGGAAAGTTCAAGGAGGTGAAGCACTGGGCACCATTTGTACTCATTGGGGATGACGTCAGCCTGGATTTCAACGATGTTTAGACGCTGAAGTAAGCAACTATTCTGTTTATAATTTTTACTTAAAAACATAAAAAGTGACTTTGAATCATAATTTATTGTTTATATTTGAGCAGTGTTGCTTTTGCTATTGTTTTGCTTCTAATCGGGTTAAAAGTTTATCTTTTTGCCCCAGCTAATTGAGATGCGGTACAATCGCGTGGAGAAACCTACGATTACAACAATCTTTTAAGAAAAGATGATACGAGCTAAAAAGGAAATATCTTATATGAAAATCTCGTTGTGTAGTGTATCTCTTCATGTCTAGGGAAAAATTTTATTGTAACTCAACGATCTATTCTAAATTTAGATTCTTTTATTTAACAGCTGAGGCAGTGAGCATTGGAATCCAGAGGAGTTTGTAGTTACCAACAAATGTTGATATTTGGAGCAAAAACCAGGAAGATACCGATGAAATCTACGTCAAGAGTCTTCTTTGCAAAGCAGAGACAACCAAAAGACGGCCAACGTCTAATTCAACAAGTGGCATTAAAGATTTCCATTGACTCAAAAAGTTGAACTGCTGTGACGAGCATGTAGAACTTTCGACACTCAAAAGGAGAACTTTTAAGTGTTTTGATCTTTGATATCTTGCTTAAACTTATTTCTATACATATTTTTAATGAGAAAGTTTTAAAATTATCAGGATTAGCAATCTGAAAAGTAACATTTTTTATCTAACTTAATCTATCAACAGGATCTCGGGCGTAACATTTACTTCGAGGTTAGAACGTCTGGAAAACGCTGTCAGCGTTTTCTGACAGGTTTTTCTCGATCATTTTTTCTCGGGAGGAATGTAAGGCTATCATAGCCATATGCATGTCTAGAGAATTTCCATTGAACTTAGAGAGTAGTCAGTTGCCCCATTGCTCCGTGATCATAGTTTATGTTCGAAGGAAATTGTGATTAGCGGTTTGAGGATTTTTACTAAGTCATTGCTTAAGTCAATGTTATTTTAATTTCCGAGAAAATAACAGATTCTGACCTTTATGGCCGGAAGTTAGTCTTGGGATTACTTATTTTTTTAAGATTTCTCCTTTACGTTTGAATGCGATAAATTGTGTTTTTTGTATAAGCATTTCAACGTATTTTTAGGATGCTGTTTAAACTAATCGTCCAAAGGCAAAACGAATATTTTTTTTTAATTTGTTACCGACCAGCATAAAATTGCGTATCCTACGAAGCATTGAAAGAAGCACAGAAATTGCGAGGGAGTAGGAAACAAATGATTTTATTTAGTCCCTTTAATTGGATTGTTTACCTATTGTATGAGTACAATAAAATAACGTTCGAATATCAAAAAATGAGACAAATCGTTGGACATTTTGTTGGAAGGGTAGGGAAAGTCAATAACAAAATGAAGAAAAGTCTCTAGCAACCTGCAAGCAGCAACTGCCTTGATTGGATATATATGTATATATATATATATATGTATATACATATATATATATATACATATATATATATATATATATGTAATAATTTATAGCTGTATGACAGTTATCGATGAATGCCTGAATCATATCTGTGAGGCCATCAAGTATTTGGCAGAATGTGTCAATAAAATTGAACCCGTAGGACAAACAAATGGGAAGAAGATAGTTATCAGAGTACTTAACCTCATAAAATCAATATTTCATCAAATACATTCAGCTTTTCTCTTTCCCTTCTGTTTTATTTAGTTCTTTCACATGCTAAAGTAAAAAAAACAACTAAATCAGGGCTAACTTAGAGCACAAGAGTAGTTTTTGATTGTGTTTCTTGATGAGGACTCACGATTTTTCTTCCTACGCTCGTGACAAGACGAAAAAACGTCTTTCTCTGAACAAAAGTTCGTTTCGAATTTCGCCCAGTGATCAGTGTAGCTTACGCGATTTTCTGTTCTTGCACTAGCCTGCGAGGAAGTCCTCACTATAACCGCTTTAAGTAGAAAACTTGGATAGAGATCAACGGAGAAATCTTTCTGCGCAAGAACAATCCAAGAAGGTATTTTGAGTCGCAATTTCCTCTTCCCCCCCATACCCCCTCCCCCTCCTCCCATACCCCCTCCCCTCCATACCCCCTCCTCTCATACCCCCTCCCCTCTATACCCCCTCCCCCCTTCTTTTTACCTCGCGCAGGCAGTACGGGTGAACTGAGGAGAAAGTTGCAACCCACAGGAAGAATCCTGGAGCAAACGGTGAGATAAAGAAACACTCCCACTTTTTTTCTATCACCCAATTTCTTCATCGTTCTCTACCTCTGGAGACTAACGTAACGATTGCACTTTAGATTGACTTTTATTCCACTTTCTTAGGCCCTAAAGCAAATGATGCAGCAACTGGATCACGAACGGAACTTGAAATTCGACGCTTTTGAGCGCGTGGAAGATCTTGAGAGACAGGTTCATCGCGTTTTTTTTTTTATTTTCTTCAGATAAGGTGGCGTCTTAAAGACATTATTCTGTACACTGGGTGGTTTTGTTCTCATCTCCGTATTTCTATTTTTTTCTTCCTTTCAGATTTATAAATACAAGCAACATCTGATCAGCGATCTATCAAGGCCAGGAGCTGGAGCAGGTACGGTTTATGGCACGCAGACTAAAAATAATTCGAGTTTTAAAGAAATCCGTGACTATCCACGACTATCTGATGTTATTAAACGTTTTAATTTTTTTTGACATATGGAAGGATATTGTTGACACATACCGCTTCACTCTCTCTCCAACCCCCCCCCCCCCGCTCCATAACGAATCACTAGCCCTTACATTTTTAATTGAATTGACGTGTATGTTAATAATAATAATAATAATAATTTTATTTATATAGCGCTAAAATCCAATAATTGTCCAAAGCGCTACCTAATTACAATATAAAATATAAAAATATATAATATAAAATATCTACAATATACAATATAATTCAAATATAGCCTAAGTTATCTACTATATAAATCAAAACATCTAAAAACAAAACAAATCTCATAACCTATATGCTAACTTAAATAAAAAAGTTTTAAGGGATTGCTTAAAAGTTGCCACTGAAGCACATTTCCTAATCTCTAGAGGTAAATCGTTCCACAATTTAGGTCCTGCAATAGAGAAAGCTCTGTCTCCATATGTTTTCAATCTGCTTCTTGGAACCACTAAATATTCTTTACATGAAGAACGCAATGACCTAGAGTATGTTTTAAAATTCAAAAGGTCAGAAATATAGGAAGGTGCAAGGCCATGAAGGGCCTTGTATACCAATAAAAGGACTTTAAAAGTTATTCTAAACTCAACTGGTAACCAATGAAGATTAATTAAAATAGGAGATATATGAACATGCCTCGGTGTCAATGTGACAACACGAGCTGCAGCATTCTGAACTGCCTGTAGCCTAGCTAACAGATACTTAGGAAGGCCATGTAATAAGGAATTACAGTGATCAATTTTCGAACTAATAAATGCACGGACTAAGATTTTACATGTATCTTGGCTTAAGTACTTGCGGATTTTAGCAATATTTCTCAAATGATAGAATGATGATTTACAAATGTTCTTAATGTGCTCCTCAAAACTAAATATGCTATCAAACTGAACCCCTAAATTACGAACAGAGTCACGAGGTGCAACGCACTCAGAACCAACAGTAATGTGACCGATGTCAGGCATGGGATGGTATCTGGAACTGATGACTACAAGGTCCGTTTTGTCCTGGTTTAGTTTAAGATAGTTTCTTATCATCCATTCATCAATGTCCCTCACACAGCATTCCACTCTCAACTTCACTTGTTGGATGTCATTCAAGCTGGTAGATTTAAAGGTAATATATAATTGGGTGTCGTCAGCATATAGATGGTATGATAGTCCATGATCATTTATTACGTCCGCAATAGGTGATGTGTATAACAAATACAACAAAGGGCCCAGAACTGATCCCTGAGGGACACCACACTTCAATGCACGTTGTGAAGAATGACTATTCCCAACTTTAACAAACAGCTTACGTGAAGACAGGTATGATTTCAGCCACTTAAGCACAGTTCCTTGAAAACCAAAACAAGTAGACAGCCTTGTCACTAGAAGAGTATGGTCCACCGAATCAAACGCCGCCGACAGATCCAAAAGTACCAGTATGACCGACTCATTACGATCTAAAGCACAAAGAATGTCATTTTGAACCCTCAGTAGAGCCGTTTTAAATTGGTTTGAACCTCTTGCCCTGGATTTTATCCGCGTCCTTTCTTCTCGAAGAGGGTTAGACGCCGCTAGAGAACAAAGATAGTTACCTTAGCAATAAGTGATCTTTTGTGGTTATGATTTCCAAATTTCAATGAGACTTTGGGCTTTTGATATAGCGTCTCTATGTTATGAAACAAACTGCTAAAACTCCGAACCAAGGGTTGGTGCAATTTACTCCGAATTGGAAGCTCTGGGTGCATTCCGTTTCACTTTAGAGCAAGACATTTTACCCATATATTTTACTGACATTCTATTCTCCATCCTGGATTATAAATGGATTTTGGAGAATTTTCGGGGACTTGGCAAATTCTTGTAGGGAGTGGGGAATAACTCGCGGTGGACTCGGTTTTAGTTGCTTCTCACTGTCAAAACGGGATGATCACTGTAACGTAGCAACGTCAGCCACTTAGCCCGCGAGCAAAACTAAAGGACATATGTGAAAAATGAAAAATTCTCAGTGCTGACTTTATAGTAACTACACAAATATCATGAGACGAACTCTTATCCTGGTCTCTTTTTATAGGCTCGAGAGCCGCATCTCGCACAGACAAACGCCTCTTGTCCTCTTACCAGACGGTGCCGGACATCTACGCAGCGTCTCTGCTGTTCGTCCCATCCGCCAGTCCATCCGGCTAAGCCTGTCAAAGTGGTGCAGCCAGTAGCTGGAGGAGGTTTATGGCCACTCCCTGTAGTATTTCCACAGAGACAAGCCCCCACACCGGACCCTGGTGCGTCATAACAATAGGTGATGGTTCTTTAGTTTTTTATTTGTTTGTTATTTTCTTTGACAATTTAGAGAGGACGGGATTAACGCTTTCCACCCTAGTTTTCAGAGATACGTCATCTGATTGTATCAGTTTTATCTAGTTCACATTTTTCTTGATGTTTCAGTGAGTGGCTCGTATTCACCGCCTCCCAAAATTCAAAGGCCGAAAACTGTAAGTACTTAGAGAACGATGTTATTCGCCCAAGGCATTACGTCCTTTCGAATCCAGATGAATTATCATCCTAGCTTCCCGTTGAAGGACATGTTGCACTAACTGCCTTGAGTTTAAAGGACTCCGCAAATATTTGTTACAAAAAAAGAATAAGAGATAACATCAACAACCACAAGAGACGGGCAATAGAAGCAGTTTTCAACTTACTGTAGAAAAACCGAAATCAATCTAATCACCACAGCCAATCACAATAAAGGCTTACATCATTATTAGCCAATGAGAACTAATATTTAAACCAGGCAAGCAACCAAAAGCATGGGAAAACGCAGCTGACCACGATTGGTTTTCGTTTTGCCTGTGATTGGTTGAGCGGATGGTGCGAGGTTTCTGGACGAATGAAAGAAAAGGGTAAAGCAAAAACAGAGGCTCCCGGATTACTTTCGACACTCAATTTTAAAATTCATATTCTCGATTCAGAATGTTCTAAATACTCGTCTTTCTTCCTGCAGCAGACTGGTCGTTTAAGAGGGAAAATTTCGCACAGTCTCTTGGGTGACCTTCAACCAGCTGATGGTCCAAATACAAGACTTCCTTTAACATTTTTAACTTTTTTGTTGAGAGCAAAAGAGACTCACTAATTGGGCTACGTTTAGCGCAAATACGACCGAAACGACTTGAAAGGGCCCCGGAGAGACGAACTAGCAGCCCTAGCACATACTCGGGTTTCTTATAAAGCAGCTTGTTCACACGCTAGAGAAATGCCTTTCTTCTCTGATGATTTGGCAGCTCACTATTTCAGAGGAAGTCTATTACCTCGAATCTACAAGTTTACTCCCAGAGACACGACTTCGGTCCTTGGACTCGAAAATACGAGACCTCATTGTATTATTGACTCGAGTGATTAGTTTAATATTATCTTGAATATAAGATAATATATGAATAATCATCACAAAGAAATTGTGTGGAAGAAACTTAAAAGCTCCAATAGAATTGGTCAACATAGTGGAAAGTATTTTTTTATCTCTAGAATAAATGAATTATTTATACCGTGATTATGGATACTTTCTTATGCTAATGAAAACATTTGCTGAGGCTTTAACGTTTGAAAAAATCGATTGTAGAGAATTGTCAAGTGGAGGAGTTAGTTGCAGCAAAATCTTCCTTATACTATGTTTATTTTGTCTTCAGTGGTACAAATCACATCAAAACATCTTAAAGGTTTTTATGAACCACTATTTTAAATGCAGGCTGGTAAAATAATTTTTGAAGAACTATATACAATAGAAACTATGGATGAGAATCAACTCCGAAGCGTAAATTAAAGTGGTAAATGAAACCCATGAAAAACCCCCTGAGCGTTAGCCCTAGTAAAGGGTATCAGGGAACTACACGAGATAAAGAAAAAATCCTTGTGACCGCGGTGGGAATCGAAAGACTGAACTTATAATTAAGAAGGCGGAATGCGGGTTCATTGATGAAGCAGAGTTCATAGCCTTTTAACTCTGGTGAAAGGAAGAACTTAAAACGCGCATGATGCATACATTTAATGTCAATACTTACCGGATAATGCTCATTATTAAAAACTAGATCATTGAATAATGCAATTCAACAATTTTTATTGGCTTAGCCATTATGGTATATCAGCCAATATACCATAATCTACAAATATGGCAAGCGTACGTGTCAGCTTAAAATTAAAAGGGAGCTAAAAATTTAATAAAATTTAATAATTTAATTTAACGTTTTTAATAAAACAATATTCCGCTCGCGCTTGTTGGATATGAGATGACTATAGCCAACGAGGCGCCAAGTTGGCTATCTATCATCTCATATCCAACGCGCGCTCGTCGAATAATTGTTAACTACCGCTTCTGGTTTTTCGCAGGAAAAAAATATTTAGCCAATTTCTTAACTTGTCTTCAAATTCTACTAACAAAGGTATTAGACAAGAGGGGTCGGTCAAACAAAGTCGTAGAGATACTGTACAATATCAAACTCGAGTTGTCTCGCAGTTTGTAAGATGGTGTAGAAGCTCACGAGGCATTTGTATTTAGGACAATCTATCTGATCATCTGCTGTGATTTGCGTCAAGAGATTTAGTGACACAAGGGATGATATCTGGAAAGGATGTTAGCGGTTGGAGCGACTTTATCCTCCACAATACTGCAAAATATGGTCATTAGTCTGTCCATTTGGAAATTCTTTTGACCTAACAAAACAATTATTCACTATGAAATAATTAATAATAATAGGTACATACGCCTTTGACTGAATTTTTATTGGATCGCACGGTTTTCCAAGGCGGATTAAAAAACACCTTGGATCGTCTGAACGTGAAAAACTTTAATCCAGATTTAGGATTTTGTTTGTTTGGAAGTAGACATCGAGAATTGCACTGTTTGTCTTCGGTCGCCCTTGGTCGCTATAATTTGGTGTCTAGTTCACCTAATTTTGTAGCTTGAAGAATATAAAAAAGATTGGGAAGGCTTTCAGTGACTTGAAGAACCTTACTGCGTAGCGTAGTTCTAAAGAGACCGATTAAACGATACACATTTTCGTCCCACATCTTGACAGAGGAGCATGTTTGCCCGTTTTACCTACCTCTCTCACAGGATGTAAATCAAACATTTTCTTCTGATATCTTGCTTCCCGAGCAAATATTGGATCACTCAGAAAGAGGTGTTGTAGCGTTGGCGAATTGACTCGTTACATACATACATATACATACATATACATGCATACATCATCTTTATTTCACCTCGGATTTACAAGAGTACTGAGCTGTATAGCTAATTTCTCCGAGAAAGAGAAAAAGAAAAAATTAGGTAAGTAAATAGATAAACAAATAAGTAAGTAAATAAAAAATATAAAAACAAATAGAATCGTATATTATATACGGTACATTACACTACTATTGACATAAGTAACAATTGCATTTATGTTCGAAGGAAATTTAATGTTCGAAAGAAAGTTGACATCTTTTAGTTCTAAACTCATTCAAAGACGTCACTGACCTGAGGTCCTCTGTTAGTTTGTTCCACATGTTTGCACTGAGAATTGTATCTGAAGGAGTGAAGACCATAAGTTGTTGTATTGGCATAATTATGGGATAACAAGTTTCCTTGATCCTCGTAGTTTGTATCCAGTACTCCCCCTTTGGAAAATACCACGTATGTGCTTCGGCATTGTTTCGCACTGAATTGTCTTAAAAACTATTTTCATCGTGTCTTGGCACCTAATACTGTTCAGATCACTAGAATTAATTTTGCCCAGTAGCTCCTGGTAGTGCAGAGACTTCTCATCCAGAACAATCTTGAGCGCCCTTTTGTTCAGATGCTCTAATTTATTTCCATTTCGAGCCTCGCAAAAGTGCCAGACTGCTGAGCAATATCTAAAATATGGAACAATAAATGCCTTGTAAAGTTTACATTTCACATCCGTCGGTACTATTTTTCGGAAACGGGAAATTACATTAATTTGCATTGATTGTTGACCTTTGTACAAATGTTTTTAACATGGCTGTTGAACTGCAGATTCTTGTCAATGTTTGCTCCTAAGAGGTCACTGTTATCTTTTACAGGAATATTAGTGTCATTCGCTGTAAAACTGAAGGTGTAGTTTGTATTCCCTAAAATCATTGCTTGATATTTGTCAGGATTTGTAATCATGTCATTTATACCAAACCATTGGTCAACTTCGAGGAGTTGGCATTGAAGTTTCAATTCTAACTTCACTGGATCTTTATCCGAGGCATAAATTTGTTCATCATCAGCATAAGCATTGATACAGACTCCTTTCAGGAAGTAAAAGAGATGATTCATAAATACATTGAAGAAAAGGGATCCAGGACGAATCCTTGGGGTACTCCTCTTATAACCTTATAAACTTGTCGCCTACTTTTACTCTCTGCGATCTTCCAGACAAATAACTTCGCAACAGAGCAACGCCATGTTCGGCTACCCCATACACCTTCAACTTAGCTAGCAGTAACTCTTGTGGTACACAATCAAAGCCCTTTGAAAGGTCTCGAGATATCACAGCAATGAGTTCTTTATTATCTGAGCCAGCCCTCCAATCTTCTGTTAGACGCAGCAGTGTGGTCTCGTAGCTATAATTCTTGTGATATGCAGAAATGAAGACAGACGTACAATATGTGTTTGAAATATACCGATAATTGGTCAGACAAGACTCTCTCAGAGATGTTATTTAAAACTGGCAGTACCGTTGGCAAAACGACCAATGGCGTTGAAAGCAATGAACACCATGCTAAACGAAACTTTTTCGCGTATAACCGGGGTTAAGAGGGGATGTACAGATCAGACGAAAAAGGTAAAACGCCCTTCTTGTAAACCTCTATCAACCACACTCTGCAGACTAGAAAAGTTCTAACCTGTCAGCTGAATGTTGGATTTCTTCCCTTTTGCAGCAGCTTTTGCTCTGTTACTTAATCCTTTTCTCCCCTGTTTGGTAAAGAACCTCCTGTCTGTATGAGCTGGGTTATATGACGCCAGATATGTTGATATCAACAGATACTTGGCATAGAATGGCAGTTCCATGTGGGAACGAACAGAAATTCCTGAAAATATCGTATTTCTTGGATTAGACATCGGCAGCTGTTCGGAATTTCACTGCATAGTATAAAACTATCTGCTGCAAAATTCACAAGTCAAGCTACTGACTTTTAAAAGTCTATGTAAACCCCAGTGAACATACTGTTCTCTGTACACTTCCGAAGGCAGTGAAAAAATTTGTTTAACAATCAAGAGCTTGTTTATTTGGTGATCATTTCCTTTATTCTCGTGACCTTAATGTGTGATTCAGGGATGAAAGAAAAAGGAAAAGTAACTAAAACAAATAAATTAATAACCATCTCCTCTCAATTCATGTCTTAAGCAAAGTGACGATGATTTCTGATAATGTTAACCCTTCTAACTTTGTTTTCTGAAAAAAGGTTCCAATAGAACTGACATGCAATCTGCATTTTGTAATGATTCTTCTTTCTGTAAGGTTTTTAAAAAACAATATCAGCACTCTAGGAGTAGAGCCACCTTATTTAAAAACAATAATAATAATGGTAACTGTGCACATATCTTTCTCAACCTTAACAGAAAGAGGAGTGTAATTTTGATATGTAGATTCCTACTCAATAATACCACAGTGCTTCTCCTTTAAAGGAATCCTCCACCTACCAGATGTCTGAGCTCATTCAAATCCCTCTTCTTCACTTTTCGTTCATAAAGAAGAGTATTTTCCCAAAACTTCGTGTACATTTAAAGGACAACAGCAAATCACCCCCATGGTAAGTTTCATTGATTTTTATTTCCATTTTCAAGAAAATTTCCGGACCTAAACTTCGCCCCATATGTTCTCTCTATTTAACCATGTGTACGTGACACAAACAGTGAGCCTGGGTTACCTGTGCGCTGGATTGCACGCGTGAGTTTTCGGTCACATTGCACGCGGTGCACGCGGCAAAAAATGGCTCTGCACGCGCGCGATCTCGTCGAGTTCTGCCATACTCTGCAAACTGGTCTCTCAGCAAAGTCTGCACAACAAAATGACTTCCCTGTACCGATGTGTCCACAAATGGAGATCGCTGAAATAGAGAACGCCTCCCTTTGCCCAAAAAGAGTTAAATGTGTATCGATTTTATTCTTTCTGCCAATTACTTTGGTGTAAAGTTTCTTAACGTCGTCTTCACCAAACCCGAATGAATAGATATAGCTCGCCATTCGCCATATTGCTTGACGCAAAGGCACTGGGGCGAGTTGCCAAATCTTTTACTATGCAGGAGTAGGTGCATTGCTGGTTTTTGGTCTGAGTTTTGTTTTATGATCTCAAAGTGAGGAATTTTGCTCCTTTTATCTTGATAAATGCAACCAGGACCTATAATATCCAGTGATAGACCCATAGCTTATTTTGGACAACTTTATTTCATTTTTTCAACGGTTTGAAATTACGGGAATAACTCTCCTCACTCTACTTCTGTTGGGAAGGATTCTTTAGAAAACCAAGATGGCGTCCTTTGTTTTCACTGTTCTCTATTTCATCTTTATAACTTTGTGTATGACTGTATGACTGTATTTACCCTTGTTCTTTGCTTCGTGGTTTATCTGCAACATAAACACAAGAAACTTGATCACATTCCAGGTCCTAAACGAGATGGATTTTTCCGAGGAAACATACAGACAATCGAACGCTTGATGAAACAGCATGGATTCACCAACGGCTTCGAAGTTTTCAAGTTTCTTTCCCAAGAGTACGGCCCTGTGATAATCGTCTGGATTTTTCACATCCCGTTTGTCTACGTTTCAGATGTCGAATTAGTCAAAAAAGTGCTGATTACCTCCAATCTCCCCAAAGATGCTTGGTCTTACGATCAGCTTGGTTTCCTCTTTAAGGAGAGGTTTATGGGTAAAGGTCTTGTTTCTGAGACTGATCATGGAAAATGGAAATCCAAACGGCTGGCAATCAATCCTGCATTTCACAGGAAGTATTTAAAGGAGCTTATGGAACAGTTTAATTTGAGTTGTCATGTGTTTTTGGCAAGACTGACTGAATTAGCTGATGGTAAAACTGAGGTGAAAATGGCAGATGAGTTTAACCGGATAACTTTGGATATAATAGGGAAGGTAGGTAAGGAGTGTATTTCGCAGTTAAGATGCAATTTAATTTTAATGATATGAATGACTTATCATTAATGATACAAATGCACTCACCACTCTACCCAATAACGAATAGTGAGCATACCTTTTTTTATCTGCACCTTCCTTTTCAGTGTCCAGATTTGGAGTGCCTATCCCCCTCCCACGTGGATTATTTCTCGTTTTGGGCTATGGAGGATTCACTACTGAATGGGATCACAATTTTACAACTGCATTGCCAACAATGGGGTTGCATTTTCAACAGCTTAACACTAGAATGGGGGAAAACATTCTGGAAATTAACAAAGGAATTAAAATTGGGGAAATTCAAAAAAGTTTTACCTTATTTCCAAATGTAATCAAGATGGATCTATAATTGGCCACACAGTAGACTGTAATAGAGTAGGGGCACTGAAAGGCCGGCAGCATGTACACTGCACCCAGCCAAAACTGAACCAATTACCCTCCCCCCCACACAAGGCCTGTTTGCTGGTGCTGATACATCGTTATTTTTCAGCTCATGGCTGACCCATTTTAAAACTTTTTTCTAGTCCACTCAGTATCCTTTTGGAGTTGCACCAATAACACTAGAGACCTTTCTGCATATGTATGGCATAAAGCTTGTACTTTCTTTCTTTTTCAGGTGGCGTTTGGAATTGATCTAAATGCTGTCAATGATTCTGATTCCTTGTTCCCAGCAGCCATTAAAGAGTGTTTAGTTGCTCCAATTTGGTGTTTATCCCATCTTCTTCATGCTATTGATTTCACAACCTATGGCTATCAAAACACTGTCATTGCAGCAGTTCATTTTTTAAGGGATACTGGTAAGAAGATCATAGATGAGAGAAGAAAGGCAATACTGAATGGTGATGATGTTCCATCAGATATTCTCACCTACATCCTGAAGTCAGCTCCTGAAGACACTCAGTTGGACTATGAAGAGATGTTGGATCATTTTATCACATTTTTTATTGCAGGTATAACAAGCACTGATAATAGCATAACATGTTAAAGTGAAGTCTGTTTATGAGCCAAGTAACCCATAAGGCCCGCACTTAGCCCCGGTTTCCGTACCATGAAGCAACAAGGAGTATTTGTACTCCCCCCCTCAAGATGCCATGTTAGTCCATCGTAGGGTTACCCCCCAGCATTAACATTGTTTTAGTACCCATTTAACAAACACCTAAATGAAAAGAGGCACTGTGACAATGAAGTGTCCTGCCTACATGTAAGAACACATCACAATGTCCTCAGGCGAGGGCTCTAACCTGAACCAATTGATCTGCACTAACTATGAGGCCACCATGTGTTCACAATATAACATGTACAATGTAGGAAATGTGGGGAATGCTTTGAACAACTTTCAAATTCAATTAATGGAGTAAAAAAAAAGTTAACTACAACATCCTTTTAAAGTAAGCAGTTTTGATCTCATTCAGATTCTTTCTCTTTCACCAACAATATATTAGCCAAAATGTTCAAAAGTCACTTGGTAATTTCATTATCTTTCTTCCTTTTTACTAAACATGGTGCTTGCAAAGCAAATCATTCAATATTTTCATTCACTTTTTCAGGCCAGGAAACCACTTCAGCAGCTTTGTCCTTTATGTTGGCTGAAATAGCAAAGAATCCTGAAGTTGAAAACAAGTGAGTAAAGTGTTACATAAATCTCCTCTCAATCTAGTATGCATTCATCATGCCACTACATTTCAACAGCATTCTGTAAAATGTAGAGACCTGAGTAATAATCAGGGATAAATTCCTTTCAACTTTGTTACAGGTTAGTGCAAGAGGTTGATGATATCCTTGGCTCTCGTCAATGTGTTTGGTATGATGACCTTGGCAAACTAAGTTACATGGGTCTTGCCATGAAAGAAACACTTCGGCTTCACCCCAGTGTCCCTGGTTTCACCCGTGTAATGGATAAGGCTGGTGAATTAGGGGGGCACAGAATACCAGCAGGAACATTTATAAATATCGGCGTGTTTACTTTACACAACAGCCCCAAGTATTGGGACAACCCTGAGAACTTCAATCCTGAGCGATTTTCAACCTTAAATGATGAAAAGGAAGGAGGACATTCACACTATGCCTACATTCCTTTTTCACTTGGCCCACGGCATTGTATCGGTCAGACCTTTGCCGAATTTGAGTTCAAGGTACTCATGTCACGGTTTCTGAAGTCGTTCAAGTTTGAGCTGGTTCCTGGACAGGATTTGAACTATGAGGAACCCAAGACAACAC
Source organism: Stylophora pistillata (assembly GCF_964205215.1). NCBI lineage: Eukaryota > Metazoa > Cnidaria > Anthozoa > Scleractinia > Pocilloporidae > Stylophora > Stylophora pistillata. The sequence goes on from NC_142520.1 coordinate 24,301,281, forward strand.
TATCACCAAAGGACAAGATTCGTTGCACTTTGACTTTGCGTTGATTGTTGTTAACTGAACACTGTTAACATGCATGTTTGATTCAAGCAACTGAAAATTTAATTATACCAAGGACCATAAGCAGTTAGAGGAAAACGTCAATTAAAAAATGGATATTTTCACAAATGGCTGGATTCATTTACTGTCTCTTGCAGCACCACACCTGAACTTCAGTAAAGCGTACATGACCAGATCAAGTTTCAAATGAAAACTTGTATAATTATTTTGCGGCTCAGTTTCTGTTCTCAGACTATGCAAATATTAATGATTTCACATTCTTGTTATTCAGAGGTATAGACTAAGAAATGTACACAGTTTTAAAGCAATTGTTCTGCCCATCAAATCTTTTGTTTTGCCACATTTTGTTACCATCACTGTTGTGGTTTACTTAAGGTCCTTAATACTGGGTTAGTGCAGTTCATGGAAAGCCCCTGGAATTCATGGAATTCTCACAGACTTTGCAAGCAAAAGAACTCATGGAAGCTAAGTGCCAGTCATGAAAAGTAATGGTTAGGAATTTTAGGATTCCACAAGAGATTATGAATCTTGTGTTAGTGAAATTTATAGTTTTATTTCCTTACAATCTCTTAAATACAAGTAATATCATCTTCAACGGCACAAGAACTGCCTCTGATATAATTATAAGAGGCTTATAAATTTATCAATCAATATAAGTTGAACTAATTGGTACTTTTATTATTCTTACATGTTCAAGTACACCTGTTGCTCTTAGTTTGACTTGTACATTTCTTATTAAGGAGATTTTTTTCAAAAATTAATGTCTCCTGGAATTTACAGACAAGAACACTTTACAGAACACAGTATAATACTACAGGAAAAGTTCATTACCTGTTGAAGGAATTCCATGTGAAAACCGTTATTGCACAAATTACAAAGCAATGAGGGTAACATCAGTTTTCAATTATAATTTAGTGTGGAATTCAAGAGTCAGGTAATGGATCTTCCTTGAATCGCATAATTGAATACAAAATAAGAAAAAAAGAAAACAGCGATAATATTGTTTGTTTGAGCACAAAAATAAGAGTTGCAAAACATTTTTAACTCGCAATTCCATGCTATAATACCTCTTTGTTAACCAATCAGAATGCAAGATTTATTCAATTACGTGACTATTTAGAACGTGTAAGTGTGTACAAAGAAGAAATCTATCAAGAGAACTGTGTCTATAGATGGTGAAAATACTATTTGCCCATGGCAAATATTAAGTTATTGTCAACACTAGCGTTGAAAGTTTTAGCGATCTGAGACTGTTTGAATTTATAATTTAGTCCTTGTCTCAGCAATATAATTTGAAAGGTCTCTGATTTGTATAATATTTCTCAGCTGCAACATGCGATATCCATTTGTTCCAGATCTTTGGCTGTTACCTTGTCATGAAAGCAAAACTTGTTTGCCTTGCTCTATAGCAACAAGACACAGACCATAGTCACTATAATGTCATACATGTCTGCTTTCACTGTCAAAAGAGAGGCAAGGGCCTGAATAATTGACAGACCATAGAGTTTCAGGTCTTGAGAACTGATCTATTAGTAAGTAAAATTAGGAGTTTACTTGAATCAGCAGTTGATCTTTAACATGCCACTTGGCAAGAAGCAGACTCGCCATTCTCTGTATTTGACTCTAAATTCAATGAAACAGGACTACAGAGAACTCTTCCATCTTTTCCCACTGCTTGAATCAATTGAACCTAAAAATAAATTTCAAGTGATAATGTACTAATTAAGTAATATATTGGAACAACCAGAGTGTAACTAAACATAGAGGTTAAAACTCTCAACTGGCTGGGGGTAGCCCAGTTGGTTATAATTATTCAAAACACAGCCAAGTAGTTGAACTCATGACAACCAGGACTTGAACTGGGAACCACCAGATTACACAAACTGTCCAGCACCCTAACCTCTCCAAGGTTCGAAATTAACACTCGCAAACTCACAAAATGAGAGTAATTTTGATAATCTGTGAGTGAGAAAATAATTATCCACTAGCAAACGTTTTCAAGAGAGCTAGAATCATCCATGTCTCCCAAACATTTGGAGAAAGCTATTCAAATGCAAGAATAAATATTATACAGATGACATCTGAGGAAAATAAAGCAGTGGATGCTGAGCATTTTGATAGTCACTGGTCAGCAGTATTACACTGATTGAGGCTCTGTGCCAAACCTCTGCATTCGTGTGTTGTTGTTGTTCCTTGTGGTTTTGGAGCTATCATTTTCATTACCCATGTCAAATGTATTCTTTGAGTAAGAGCGCCAGTGCCAGTGGTAATTAATTTGCTAGTTGTCTCACCAGTTTGCTGATAGAAAAAAATCTTACTAGCAAAACTTTACAAGTGGACTAAAAAGTTAACTTCCAGCCCAGCTCTCCACACACCACACTGCCTCCCTAAGTATTAAGTAGATGTACTATAAAGTTCATTATTGCTAGCATTTACACTTTCAATTTTCACTGGTTTGCTGTCTACAGAGGTGTGAAGATTGTCTCAATTAACATCCAAGTCATCTAAAAAGATTCAATCATGTGCTAAATGTGTTTAAAAAAGACTCACAAACTTGTCCTTCTTTTTCCAGTTTGGTTAGATGATGGTTGACATTGTTTTCAGCTGCTTTGTGAAGGTACCAAGGAGTTTCCTGTGTGAAAAGTGTGATCAGTTTGTAAATTAATTGGATTTGTATAAAGTAAGAACTAATTAATTGAACACCTTTGAAAAACCTGACTATGATCAAGGAGGTAGTGTGGTCAAGTGGTCAGCGTGTTGGACTCACAATCCACTGCTCCTGGGTTCGATTCCTGCCCCGACCACTACCTGGATTTGTTTCAAGGTAGCTCCGAGTTCAAATCCTTGGCAATGCTTGTACATAGCCAGCTGGTCTGCCTCTGGCCAGTTCAGATTCTTAATCATGTTATATGTTCAATTTGAATTATTTGTTTCAGTTGTTTTTGAGGGCCACTATAGTTCATCAGTTGAATTACTGTCATGTGTTACCCCCTCTTAAATAAAGTTGTTATTTATTGATTTAATATTTATTTATCTTCATTATTTTAACCCTCAACCCCACCTTGGGTGTTACAACAATTTCAGTTTGTTTTCTAGCCAAACTAGCTGGTGGAAATCGAAAACCACTAGCCAAAACTGAACTTCAACTAATCTGTGGCTAGTTGGCTACTGCTAGTGTTGATCCCAGCTTCTATTTTTCTCTCTACTGTACCACTCATGAATATCAAATAATGTGAAATAGATTTTGTTGCAAACTCAGCTACAATACAAAGTATGTAATTATGAAAGAAATTAGTTCAATCTCAATTTTGACAAAACTTACAACATAGACTTTCTTTACAATGTCCATTGCAGTTACTGGATTTTCCGGTTTTTCTCCTAAGGCTTGAAGTATCTAGAATCAAAACACTGCATAGTTGATTTAATAGAGCTACAATCCTATTTAAAACAGATTTTCTTCAGCCTTTAAAACAAAGTATCTTATACTCAACTGAGGTACTTCTGCTGTAAATGAACAGCAAATTGATATAAACTATCACATATTGTCTTGGAGTTTTGTTTAAGGACAACTGCATGTCACAGGGCTTCTTTAAAACTTGAAGCTCTCAAAAGCGAACTTCCACAGAAGCTTGCTAACCCTTCAATTCCCAAGATGTAATTGTAAATTCTCCCCTCTGGCTGCTATACATTTCCTTGTAACTTAGGTACAAGAATTTGGTGTTGGATCAAGATAACTTTTACATGTACCTGATGAGTTTGAATATTCTCATTACCTGTTTGCTTAATAAGGTAAGGAGTCATAAGGAGAAGTTGCATGTAAAAGACACCCCTTGAGGTTAAACAGTTTATTACCTACCACACATATAAATCTATATTAATTTGATTTAATAAAAGTGAATTTGAATTAAATCTAAACTTTCAAAGGCTTCAATTAATGCCCATCTGAATTGAAAAATAGTGAACACCACAGCATGGATGCATGCAGGAGGTTGCTAAGCATGAGTCATGCGAAGCGATAGATGCGAGCGACTCTAGCTTTTCGCATCTCTGCTGTTTTAACAATTTTAGCCTGTGTTAAACCTTTTCCCAGGTTGAAAATCATGATGACTTTTTTACTACCGGGGAAGGTCGGGTTCATATTCAGGATCAAAGAGGATACTACATCCTATACGATACGGCGCTTGCAAGCTTCAAGTAAGTGCATTTTTCGTCAACACCAGTGAAAGGTAGCTTACGAGTTTTCCTATTTTTTTCTTTCCTTAAAAAAGACTATAGGAGGCGCGGCAAAAGACAAGCAAAGTTTACACAAGTTTAGAGGCTTTCTTGTTTGTGTCTTGTGGCATTTTAATGTTTTGATGTTTTACAACAGGGAACTGGAGACAGAACTTCTTCTTGTGGCCACTCATTTCCTTCAAAAAGACAAAGATTTGAGGCTGCCTAGAAATCTGAAGGTTAGTTTCTGAAGGTTAGCGCTAAAAATCATCATCCCTGCTAAAATAGAAAGATTTGATAATGTTTTTGTGCCTATGTTAGTTTCAGGGAGATCATATTGATCTGGCAGCGTATGGACATCAGCAAGTGGGCAGATTTGCTGTTCTTTTAGATTTGTGGACAAATGAAGCTGCATATTTGGAAAACAAGAGACAGGTAATTGCCCGGATAAGACAATCTATATAAACCTGCAGTGTTTAAAAGCAGTGAAAAGGGCTGCATCTACACCATTTAGCTGACAGACATGTTGGCTTCAAGGTTAGCGCGCTGAACTTAGAGTGGGAAATGTTGAGTTCAATTCCTGGCCGTTATCTTCGAGTTATCTTATTAGGGATCTTAAGTAAACCACAATGGCAATGGCAACGAGGACGTGATAGAACAAGAGAACTAGTTTGCAAAATAATAGCTGTGCACGTGCATTTTAAAACTTTGAACACTTCTTAGCCATCTTTTGCCAAACAACAAAGTGAAATCATCAAAACGTACGTGGTCTGAGAATTGAAACACCGACGCTTAATTATTCAAGTTTAAATTTGGAACCCAACCCCGCTCATATACATGATGCTGAGGTTAAGGTGTGGCGCCGTAAAATAAGCCATTCACGAAATTCTTGTTATAAATTTAAATTAATTTTTTAATCAACGTTTTCTTTGCCGTTGTCGCCATGACTACTTAGGCAGGGCCAACACTAACAGTAGCCAACTAGCCACGGACTAGAAGAAATTCAGTTTTGGCTGGTGGTTTGGGATTTCCACCAACCAGTTTGGCTTGTAAACAAACTGAAATTGTGATAACATCTAAGTTTTCACTAGCCACTTGGCTAGTGAGTAAGTTGAAAAGTTAGAGTCGAGCCCTGCTAAAGCGTCCATATTGAGCGTGGTTTGCGCTTTCGTTTCGAAGCGTTACTGTAGCTTTGAAGGTTACAGATGTATGGTGACCCGTTTATTTTTGTACTGGTTGCCAGAGGAAGCAAGTCAAACTAAAAAACAAATTCAGATTTTTTTAAATATAGAATAAAATTTGAGAGTTCAATGAAATGTAACTTACAATTAGTAGGGCATTCCATACATCTTATAGACCTTTACCTTATCTCTGGCTGACCGTTATTTTAAATATTGAATTCGTCGCGTCTTTAAATAAAAAGAGGGGTTGGTCCCCAGACTCCCTGGTACAACGCTCTGGTGCCAAAACTAGTAAACACTAAGTGCAAATCAGAGCGAAAACCTTTAACACCACAGTTCCCCTTAAAGACAAACTACTGTTTGAAGACATTTTTATTGTCTTTTAGTATTTTATTTATTTACTCGTTTTTCCAGCTTTTGGATTGTTATCTGGAAGCTTATCATCATGTCTTTGACCCAAAAGAAAAGAAACGGCTCGCTCAGGTTTGTTAAAGTTTAAATGATCTCAATTTTCCATGAGAGAGATCCCCAGTATATATTTTGTTTGTTTGGTTGTTGTTGTTGTTTTTTTTTAGTCGTTTGGATAGTTTTTCTAAATTTCTTGGAATGTTTTCCTTAGAATTTAGCAAGATAGTCATGTATATGAACATAGATGTCGATCAATATTACTGATCGGGACACTGATAAGGATTACGTTAGGAAATTTGTAGGTGATAAATTTTTCAAGACAGACATACTGTGTCATAGTTCATTTGATAATTTTTTTCCTTCTCAGATTATCATTAACGTGATGTACTCGAGACCAAGATACGATTTTTCTGCTGACTACTTCGTGAAGACGTATCGAGCTGAATGTGTCTGTCTGCGACTTCACAGCAACTTAATCAAGTCAATTCTGGACAAACAGGTACAGTATGGAAACCTTTATTTTGCTTTACTTTGATTCAAGCGACACATCCAGTGAAGAGACGCGAGGGAGTTTAAGAAAACCACGGCGGCAACAGCAACGTCACTAAGCAGAACAGTGGCTGTGCACGCGCCTTATAGAGCACGTGCACGTGCCTTGTACAGCAGGTGCACGTGCTCTATAAACTTCTTTGCGTCCTCTGCAAATGACCAAATTTTGTTTTGTCTGGAGAACATGAGCGACGACGGCTAAGTCTTTTAAATTTAACTTTTGTTTTAATTCTATGTTCCACATTCAGTTTCGAGATAGTTTTGACTGTGAGAAACAAACTGAATGACTTGGGAGTATCGTGAGATTCGTAAAATATAAGTCGCCGTCGTTGTTCCTTAAACTCGCTAATGACTTTTTCCGCCTGTGAGAGTTTTTTTTAGAGTGCCTGGCTTCTAATTTCTCCTCATAGTACCCCCCTTGATACCGTAAAGGTTATGGTGAATGATCTCCAGTTTATAAAGCTCCTGACTTACAAACTAATTATTTTTTTTTCAGTACTAGAAAAATGTAAAGAGAACGATGTGGAGAAAAATGAATACTTAAATTAGGGTGTAAAGGCTGCAACTACACTGAACAAAATCTTAAAATTACATTGTGCAGCATTCAAGTTGATTTGTTGATTTGCAAACGAACTTAAAGAAAGATCATAAAGTTGTTTATATAAATTTCAGATTGACGACGAACGAGAGTACATTCAGAAAGTTTCTAGGGAAGATACTTCTAGTACGTCGAAAATCACTGCTTAATTTGAGAACTTTATTATTATGATAAGCTTTTCGTAGGTCATGCTATTATTTGACAGGGGAATGTATTTATTTCTTCAGCACTTCATCTACTTGGTTTAATGAAACAAAGACATGTTCTGAGTAAATTTCACAATAACACGCACACACACACACACGCACAAAAACACGAAACACAAAACACAAAACAAAACAAACAAACAAAACAAAACGGCTGCCAAAGGATGAAAGATTAATTTTTGACCTAATGAAATGATTTCGATAAGACGATAATCTTTTTTCGGTTTATCTATTACAGCATTGTTTGGTCTTCCACATCGGATCATTCCTCAGCAGCATATTGCGGTGAACACCAGTCGGTGAGGAAACTGATGCAGATATTTTAAGCCATTTTAAGGATTATTTAATTTGTTATTCGTCGAAGACAGTTTACTTCTGTGTGTATACAATATTTTTATGATAAGCTAAACTGCACATGCATTTTGATTGGTTCTTTATGGTTATCACAGACGCATATATTACGTCACCATGACCAACATTTTTCTTTTTTATCATATTTAACAATGGTTAACACCACAGCGTACACTATTGAGTTATGGATGCACGCGGGAGGTTGCTTAGCACGAAATCGATCAATCAATCAATCGAAAGAAGCATAAGAGTCGCGCTGGGCGATAGCCGAGAGCGACTCTAGCTTCTTGAGTGCTTAGCAAACCACCCAAGTGCATCCGTAACTCAATATTGTACGCTGTGGTGTTAACCATTTCTTTTACATGTATAACATAACATTGATACATTGTAGCAAAAGAGTTCCCTTTAATTTAACCAATCTTACGTGACCAGAAGAAACAAGCGCGCGCGGAAAACTTGTCTTCGTATTTGCTCCCGTCAGCAGTGTACACCCAGGGGCAAATGGTGGACGCTGAATTGACCAATCAGAGCGCGCGCTTTACCTTGGTCATGTTATAAAAAGCAAATAGATTCCATGTTTCCGTGAGTCTGTACGGTGATAGGTCGTCAGTGAAACACTCAGCCGAGCTTTGTGTGCCACTTTTTTGTTCTTCCAACATTTCGACGCCTTCAGTGATCTGTTACTGGGCAGATGCAGGGGTTTCACGGGCACTGGGCAAATTGGTTTTGCCCATATCTGGTTTGACCATATGGAGGAAATTTTATCTTGTAAAGAAGTTCAATTCAAAAAGTTTTGCCCTCCTGTGAAAACCAGTTGCCTTCCTGCTGCAAACGTTAATGAAACCCCTGACAGACGCACGGCAACATGGTATCTTTTTCTTGTTCAGACTTATTTGCTGTCAGTAGGCCTTTCCGTTGCGAGTTCCCTTCCTCACAGGTGCTTCCTCCACTATGCTGCCTCTGTGATACAGGCGTCTCTGGGTAGGCACCAGTGATGAATTGTTTTACAAGCATGCTGTGCGATACACTTTCGCTGGAAACCTTCTCTTTGTAGTCTAAATGCCATTCAACAATGATGCATTTATCAGAAAGTAACTATGAATGGATTTCATCACAGACCCGCTCTGAGGTACGTCTACATGTTGGAATTCCATCCATCTCTCGGTATAGCCAGCAGAGTATACGAGGCAATGCAGAATGCTTTAAAGGTATGCCTGTAATTTGCATGATGTATTTCTTGGTAGACCTTTAGAGTGCTGAGCTGTGCCTTTAAAAAAGCAAATAAACAAACAAAACTCACTTGGTCATGCATGTATGGATTACTCTTGGAAACATTCATTTGGCAGTCCACGATGCACGCTATTCATCGAGACCTACTAAACCTTCAATATGGTGAAAGATGCTCTTACAACTCTATGAAAAACTGTTTGGTTTTATTTTGTGCCAAACAGGTTCTAAAAACTAAGGTGTCAACGTAACCTTTGCTCACCAAGTCTCGTCAACATATTGAATTTCATCGATGTCGTCATGTTTGCTTCCTTAAACCTTAACTCCCAGAAGTGATTAAACTGTAACTTCTCCCTATAATATCCATACATGTTCCGGCAAACAGGTAATGAGAATACTCAAACTTATCAGATAGAAGTTGTTACCTTGATTGAACACCAAATTCTCATAAGCAATTGACAAAGAAATGTGTAGCAGCTTGAGGGGAGAATTCATAATCAGATATTGGGAGTTAGAGAGTTAAACCCTGGCATTTCGTTTATATACTTAATATTATACCGGTACAATACTGGTGCCACACTAGTACAATACTGGTACAATACTATTACAATACTGTTACAATACTAGTACATTACTAGTACAATACTGGTACAATATTGGTACAATTTTCATGTCTTTTCTTGTTTTGTTTTGTTTTGTTTTTTTTTTTTTAGATTCGAGAGGATACCTCTTATTTCTTCTATGATCACTTTCCAAATAAGTGAAACATCTTGTTTCTTATCAGATGTTTATCCAGATACACAAACCAAAAAGCACAGGAGAGATGATTTCACTGGAACGCCGCTTATATGAAGTAGCACAAAAGGAATGGGACAGTCAAGAACCAACTGGCCACTCGTTTGCACAGCAGACACAGAAAGACGTAAGTACCAAAGCCTGAAGAACAAGCGGTTGTGCCACTGCGCATTCCACAATGATAACATTTTCATTTTCTAAAAAGGTTGATCATCGAACTTCCTATATATGCTTTTAGTCAGGCACTTTCTCCGTGACATACAGAACTTATTCTCAATATACAATCAGTGTGCAAATATTTAACACCTTAATATTGTTCTTTTATCTCAGCTCTTTTCTGAAGTATTTGTGGAAGATCCTATCTTTGTTTGTGAGGTTGCGCAGTCCCTGGTAAACCAAGCTTCTAATTCCAAAAAAGGAGGGCGAAAGTCTGTTAAAGAAAAGCAAAAGATTTTAACAGAAACCTGGTCAAAACTGTTGGAGGTGAGCAATGTGACTGATTAAGTATCTCGTGAAATCTTCAATGGGTCCCAAAGAATCACTTATGCTTTCCATGTCCCTTGAAAGTGGAAAACTCTCCTTTATGGTAGCTTAAGTGATCCGTCATCTCTGGAGGATCATTCCTTTTCCCTTGACTGTTTCAGGTTATAACGTTAAGACACAGGCTTATAACTGCTGCACAGGAAACAGATGTAGTCACTAAGGTATGTGTGTTTTTTTGGACAACGACAAAAGCGTTCATCTCTTCTTTAACCCTATCGTAGCAATCTTCTGATTTGCCTGTGGTAATGTGGATCATGGCCAAAGGCCGCCCAATCACCATGGTTAGAACATTCCTGCTCACAACGCAATCAGGTAGTTGAGTCATTTTCTGAGCCAGAAGGCAAATCGTATTTGCATCACACCACAGGCGGCCCAAGCTCTCTTTGAGAACCACACAAGGAACACAATTTGCATATCGATTTATAAGGATTTGTATGGGATTTTCTATAAGATAGCTATAGAGATAGTTAAAAGTGAAAATATCAAATAAAATTTGGCTTACCTTATTCCATACGTGTGTTGCTTTCTCCTGGTGTCGTTATTTTACCGATTTCACTTGATTTAAGGGGTTTTTTTAATCCTGGTTTTCTCTTCTCAAAGAGAAGACAAGGCCTAACACTTCTGTCCAGACAGCCTACCGAACGATACTTAATGGTTTAATTAATTTTTTTATTTTAATTAATTTTTTCATTTTAGTTAATTTTTTACTTCGTTCGGGCATAGTTAATCGCGGGGGTTCTAGATCTCAACTTGTCAACAAAACCTCTTGTAAAACCCGGGGTCCCCTCAGGTTTAGTACCCCCGCGAGTCTTGGTTTGCCAACATGACGAGGTTACCAAGCCAATTTCAACGGTCGTTGTGTCGTGTTGAAAAAAGACTCGGATGTCTACAAACGTTTTAACGTTTCACTGAGGACACGAAGAGCCGCCTGGCGTCGATCGCAGGGCCGAGATTGAGTGGCTAGAGAATCGAAATGAAAGGTCAACCTTTGCCCTTGACTTCTGCGGTGGATTTGTGGCCGTGGGTACATTTTAGCTTGGGATTTTTTACTTCGTTCGGGAGGCTGTCTGAACAGAAGTGTTCGGCCTTGTCTTCTCTTCAAGAAGAGAAAACCAGGATTAAAAAAAACCACTTAAATCAAGTGAAATCGTTAAAATAACGACACCAGGAGCAAGCAACACACGTATGGAATAAGGTAAGCCATTTTTATTTAATATTTTCACTTTTAACTATCTCTATGGCTATCTTGTAGAATATCCCATACAAATCCTTATACATCGATATGCAAATTGTGTTCCTTGTGTGGTTCTCAAAGAGAGCTTGGGCTGCCTGTGATCACGCTTAAACCCTTCCAACGCTAAGAGACTTGCGTCAAGTCAGAAATTTGCTCCTGTTTAGCTCGGTTATGATCACTTTTAAGGAGTTAACAATATTTGCCTTTCCGCAGGCATACAAGCGACAAGCCAAAGAGATTGGATTTGATGAATACCATGCGTTTCTTCGTGCCGTATCGTTTGACTTTGCACAGGCAAAACCAGATGCTGAGCTACAAAATGTTCTCATTACCTTGGTACAAGAAGACGATAGTAGGGTAGACAGGTGATAACACAACCCTTTTCTTCATTGTTGTACTGGCTAAGTCAAGTCACATTTATTCAGAACGTTCCTAACCGAAGGTCCCAGGACCAAAACCGAAGTAACCACGACGGCCAATCGGAAGGAAGGAAAATAACCGAAGGACCAAATCATAACTCAGTGTCACTTGATCTACCGAATATTTTAAAATGCGCTGAAGAGTCGCGATTGTGATCAGTTTTGCATCTGCCATCTTAGAAGGATGGCGTGAGGTTTGCAGTTCAAAGACCCTAGTATGTAAAACCAAGAGAATCCTGAGTTACGTTTGAAACTCGACTCCAAAAATGAGAGGAAGAAGAGGAAAAGCAGGACTTATGTTGTTAAACTTTTACGTAATAATTTTATTTCAATAGTGGCTTTTTGTTCATTATGTTAATTCTATGTAAAGGATAAGTTCTCAATGTCTATAATTGAATGCATGTATCCTGGGTTATTCTGAATTGCACTTTCCTTCCTTTTCTCCTACCCTATCTGGAATTCAAACGTTTTTTTTTTCCTTTGTTAGATACACACCAGCATATACTCCTCTAGCCATCCAAGAATTGGATGAAAAGCATTTGGGCACCTTCAGCTTTCGCACAAGAGAAGGACTGTTGCAGGTTTGTTAATAACACAGCCCTAAAAACAACTCAGCGAGAAAGTGAAAAAAGTAGAGACAAAGCTCTTTAGGACTTGAGCGAGATCGAGGTCCAAACTTATAAGACTGTCTACACTTCATGAAACAGGTGTCGAATTCTGTCCGAAATTATAATCGCTATTAACAGATCGGACCTTGTTAATCACTCCTACGATCATAGACCGACTTGGACTTTACTCAGTCCAATTACCATTATTAATCACATGTCATCAGAATCCCTTTATTGCAGATTATGTCAGGACCAGGGGTGGAAAAGTTACAAACGATCCTAATGGCTCAGGTGAGTACAAATGAATTTCTCAAGCAGAAACATAAATCACATTATCAATTGATTATACTAAACTGATTATTTTTTTCAAGTTATCTCCCTTTCGGTGCAAGCGTTGAATGGATATCTCCACTTCCATGCATACTTGTTGAATGTCTATAAAGTATGCTCAATAAATTATTATTGTTATTGTTGTTACTACTATTATTATTATTATTGTTTACCGTGTGATTTCTAGATTAATCGTTTTGTTACATGATTTGATTATAATATAATTACTTTGAACACCTCTAGTATTTTACTAATTGCTTTGCCTATAGGTTGTTCACAAGAATCTTATTATTGCATCCATTCTTCAACTCGACGGTTGTTCTAAAATCATCAAAGCTGCAAAAGCGAAGGAAGCAGAAACCGAGAGAAGGTATTCGTCCTGAATTGTAGTCATGAATAAAGCTGCGAGATGAAAAATGTCATAGAAGTGCTTTGTTTAACGTTGCAAACCCCAGGGGAAATTTAAGAGCCAGAGAAAGTAGTTAACAATTTGGGCAGAAAGATCATCGCAGATTTTTATCTTTTAAACTTCGGAGATAAGACTCTGGTGCATATTACTTTGATAAGTTGACTGTGTCGAGTCAATTCTCGAAACTATCGCGAATCGAGGATAGAGACGCTCGAAGGACCTTTCGAGGATCTAGATCCGCAGTTTCGAGGAAGCAATTGAATTAGCTCTCGCAGGCAAAACAAAGGCGAAGGACAAAGAGCTTAACTCGCGGCTTCAGGACAGGAGCGTTTACATATATGCAAATATTTCTTTTTAAACAGGATTCAAATGCAAATGCTCAGATCGTCAGCTTTGGATCTCTCTACTTACGGTAGTCAGTTCACATTATCAACTCAGTTGATAAAGCCAAATTATCTGGTAACATCTCGCATCAAGCAAGTTATTTGAATCACCAAAACTGTTTTTTTTTTTATTTTAATCAGTATTTTTGAGGACTTTAATTTCTTAGCCATTTTGTAATCGGTTCTACAGGGTAAAATATAGTGACTGAAATGTCGCTTCAAATGTACTTACACGAAAGAAGTAAGCAAAACCTGAACCAAAACAACATTTGTCCTTCCAAGCGATAACCTGACTCCCTCAACATTTGATTCGCTTTCAGTGCTGGATTGTCCCTAGGCTCCTCGCATGACACTTCCTTTGCTAGTCGGCCAAGTTCAGGCGAGGTAACGTCTGCTCATCTTCCATCATTCTCCACCAAGAGACTGGACCGAGAGTTTGAGCGTAAACTTCAGGAGGTTTTTGTATCGGTACAGTTGGAGAAGGTGCGTCGCAAAATAGGAAAATTTCTTTACTAATACAATGGAAACTCGATTTAACGAAGTGCCAAGGGACTGGGGAAATTGGTTCGTTATATCGAGGGTTTGTTATATCGAGGTTTTGTGGCATACATTTAACCGTAACTTTAGCAGGGCTGAAGCTGTATCGTTCGTTATACCGAGGACTTCGTCATATAGAGGTTCGTTAAATCATGTTGTGTTTTTTTTTTCCTGCACAATGTTTGATTCTGCCAAAAACACATTAAATTGCAACCCCATATTGCTTTTTCCTCGCTCGTCTTTCGTTTATGAACTGGAAATCTTTCCTATATTTTTGTAATCTGTCAAATATGAAATGTCTGAGACTGGGCCCGAACTATAGTTGAGTTTATTGACACTACACGGGAGTGTAGTGATGCAAGTCGCTTTGAGTGTTTTTTTTTTTTTTTTTTTTCCTTTTTTTTTTTTTTTAATACAGAGTAGGTGTGAGAGAATAAAACGAAACGGTTGTGTTAAGATTTTGACTTCGGGAAACTAAACTTCTGCCACCGACGGGGTAACACTAACGGTAGCTAAATAGCCACAGACTAGTAGAAATTCAGTTTTGGCAAGTGGTTTTCGATTTCCTCTAGCCAGTTTGGCTATTAAACAAACTGAAATTGTCGTAACATCTAAGATGTCACTAGCCACTTGGCTATTAAGTTGAAAAGTTAGTGTCGAGCCCTGTACGGAGGCATTCCCGAAAAAATTTCCCGAACAGTTTCCCGGCAAAGAATAACACAGCGTTTTGTTGTTCCAGACGTTTTTGAGAGACAGAATGCTGAATGACTATATCCACAAAAAGGAACAACTGGGAACTGCCATGAAGAACATTGATGAGGTCATCAAGCTGAAAAGGTGATTTCAATCACTTAGTTTTACAAAGAAATTTGTGGGAAAAAATCAGAAAAACAGTTTGGCGGTGACTTTTGTCCAGAAACTGAAAGCATTAATCGCAGACGATGGGCGAGTGCTGGAATCGTCAGCTTTGGATCTCTCTCTACGAACGGTAGTCAGTTCATATCAACTCAGTTAATAATTTGTCAATCTATTTGTCACGAACGTGAAACATGGAGTTTGCCATAAAGATCGAAAGGAAACCTTCCGATTACCCGTAGAATGTTTTGACATTGAATTGCCGCGAACTTATAGCCTCTGACGAAGGGTAAACGCCTGGAACGTGAGCTTTTAAAACTCTTCACGGTGGCCAGATTTCATCATCAACTAATCATGAGTTGATGAAACCAAAGTATCTTGTCATACTTCCCCACTGACGCAGCACCATACTTTATTTAATTAGAAACTTACCCTCTTCATTCATTAGATTTATTTCTAGATTAGTTTTTTTTTTATCCCTGTTTTTCTTCACTTTAGAAAACTAGTCAGGGATTTCTGTGAAAACCTTCACAAAAGAGTGTCGCAGTATTCCTTGCAGTCTCAGGTAATTATTTTATCCTGCAAAGTTCCCTATGCCGCATACATGCCCCCCCTGGGTGTGCCAGGTTATGGCCGACGTCAGCGTTTGTGGACGACCATCTTGACGATGCTTGGCCGTTATGAGTTTTGATATTCTCCATTTCCTGTACTCTTTTAAATACTTTTTCGTTTTTTATCTTCCTATCTTACCGAAGTTGATATTTTGTGGTTGCCGCCACGTTGAAGATGGTGATGCCATTAGCAGAAACCTCAAATTTCCAGAAGTTACTTTTTTTTTTGTAAAAAGTTAACATTGGGGTGAAATGGGCAGAGAAGATCACAGTAGGGGCCGACCATTTAACTCTTGAGGGGGGGGGGGTGGGTAATTTTGAAAACAAATTTCTTGCAAGCGCTTGTTGGAAGAAAAAATTGCATGCAGCCCAAACGAAACAGAAAAAAAGAGCATTTAGAACGGAAAAAAATATCCTGCACAGCAGATAGCTAAACAAAACATTTCTTTATGACCAAAAATCACCCATCCCCCCCTCAAAAGTTAAATGGTCGACCCCTCTCAAATTGTTCACGTAAACTATGTAAATCGCCGTAATTGTGGGAGACTCATCAGCTCATCAGCTCATCAAAATAGACACTGCGGGTGCGAACTGGCTGTGCATGGTTCATAGGTGTCTTTGAATGTCACTCAACACTGATGATAGTTATAACAAAGACTTTTATTTTAACCTTAAAGAGTGAAATAAGTTCATTCTCTAGTACTAGTCTTACTATCTTTTGATTTTCTTTAATGCTTCTCCTGTATTCTGTAGATAATCGCTTATTCTGCAAGTCTATTAAATCTAATGGCGGACTTTCCGACCACGAGGTACTTATATTAAAATTGATTTTTTCTCTGTATTGTACCCGAAGTAATGATTTGAAATTTAAGACAAGAAAAGAAACTTAACAAACCCTATAGTTTTCAAATAAAGTCTCTGAAGTCCATGTCGTAACTTTTCCGAATACGCCTCTACAAGAGTGAAACAAGCACTGTTTACCCAGTCTGAACCATAGGAACTAAAAATAATCAATCACATTGGCATAACTTGGTTGAAAGTCCCATTTGGTAGGGGGCTGGCTAACCAGTTGGCTTTGTTTAAAGTAAAACCAAAGAGTTGAACTTTGGGCAACCGAAAACAAACGCTTGGAGCAGCAAGAAGGAGGGCTTTAATCCGGGACCACCGGATACAGCACGGCCGCGTCGTGTACTGGAAAAGTTCACACGAAGCCTCAACTTCGTGTACTTAACCGAACATATCAAACCTTGACTTCTTGGCTTCGTGACGGCTTTCTTACATTCGTTGTCTTTGTTTTCTTTGTTTTGTTTGTTTTATTTTTTTCTCAGAGATGCTCATTTTGTTATTGGTGAGGAGGATGAGAAGAAGTCGGAAGAAGATGATAACTTGGTTTCTGATCCCAAGTACGCTATACATGACACCTTATTTTTACTTTGTAACTTTGTTTTAGTTTTTATCTTTTACGATATCTTATGCACAGCTTTAAGTGCCCTTTCGCGCTCCTCTTTCCCTCTGAAATGCTCGAACAGGCCAACTTGGAATAGGTGGATGTCGCCGAGTTTATTCATAGTTATTTGAAGATTTATTTTGTACGTTCACATCATACGCCTTTTTTTAATCTCAGGCAATTCAGACCCAGGCCTCGAAGGTTGCTGTCGTCCGATGGCAAAAGTCTATTAAACCTCTGGTTTATTCCTCATTACACCGAGGTAAAGGGAAAATATTTAAAAACTGAAATATGATACTCAATTTAAAAGCATTAAAAAATGATAACTTAACACCTCTTGGAATATCGAGGGCCATACTGGTCTTTACTGAGCTCAACGCCTGTCTCACCATGCCTTTTTCAAATGTGTGTCGACGAAAGTGATCCGGGAATCATTGCTTTTCCTTTACTTTACTCTGTGATTGTTCCAAAAATCTCGCACCACTCTCTCGACCAAGCATGTAAAACCAAAACCAATCACGACTTGGTCACCGCATTTCCTCGCGCTTTAGGCGGTTAGCTTAGTTTCACTTTCAGTTCTCTTTGATTCTCAAGAGTATTTTATCTTTCTTCTGATTGGTCGCGACTTGCTCACCCACCTTTTCCCGCGCTTTGGATGGTTGGCTTGGGTTCATTTTAGTTCTCTTTGGTTCCCAAGGGTATTTAATTTTTCTTCTTATTGGTTGTTGGGATAACCTTGGGTTTGGTTTAACTACACTCGATCGAAAAGCTCTAAAATCAAGTGCACGATTTTAATTTTCAGGTAACAAGGATGTTTTCTAAGATGAAAGGAGGTGAAAGAAATGCAGCTCTAAAAGTGATGCTGGTGGGTTGTCCCTGTCATGATCTTGTTTTTTTTTTCACCAACTAACTAACTTTACCTTTCTCTTCCGAGTCTTTTATTCCCATATTTAGATCTCTTGTTGATCTACTTAAATTTTATTGTGATGCGGTACCTTTTTATTCTTGTAATCAGCAATTGATTTCATCGCTTCACGACATTTGTCAGTATCTTTGTGCGCATGCCCGCCTCGGTAGCTCGCATGCCCGACTTGGATCCCAGAAGCTAGAATTTTCAGGGGTGACCGCTGACTGGGGAGGCACCGAGGGCATCGGTGAGTATACAGTGTAGAGGAAGGCGTTAACTTTTAAAGAGCTCTTACCTCATTCGGATGCAAAACTAGACCCAGTGGCGACTTCAAGGGGTCTCTTGCATTTTCACGCGCTTTGTGTTCTAGTCATAAATCTGTGTTATTAGTTTATTGACGAGGGATGTGCCATCTACAGTACCTGGGCACTGCATTGCAGCAAGCTAAGCTCTCATGAATCCCTATGTAACCAAGGGAGCACTGCAGAATTTGTTTTCCCTTGATTTCGTGCGTCTTTCCCATATTTCGAGTCACCATGTTGTTTTTCTGCTTTTATCTGCTGACCGCTATGTTGAGCCGCGAAGCGGCGACTTTCCGAGGTTAATACGAATGAGCCCCGAAGAGGCGAGATGAACCGCGTAGCGGCGAGAGTAGCGGTCAGCGAATAAAAGCGGAAAAGCAACATGGCGACTCGAAATACGGGAAAGACGCCCGAAATCAAGGGAAAATGAATTCTACCGTGCTCCCTTGATGTAACGAAGTCTTCGAGATAATGGAAGGTGTTTGGTGTTGCTATTGTTGTTTCATGTTTGTTTTTCTTCCTATGAGATTGCGGGGACGAAAATTCTGTTACCTACTGCGTTTACCGCGTTCTTTTTTTCTTATACGATGAATATATGAAGTTCATATATTTTGAACTGCGGTTATAGATACGTATGATGCACGATCCTCGCAGTAGAGAGCGCTATTTATGCAATAGCGAAAATCAGACCTGAAAAAATCAGGCCTGTACGGGATTCGAACCACTGACCTCTGCGATACTAGTGCAGCGCTCTACCAATTGAGCTAACAAACCAACTGGGATCATCACAGGTTTATTACAAATCAACTTAACGGCCTGCTCCCAGTTGGCTTGTTAGCTCAATTGGTAGAGCGCTGCACTAGTATCGCAGAGGTCAGTAGTTCGAATCCCGTACAGGCCTGATTTTTTTCAGGTCTGATTTTCGCTATTGCATAAATAGCGCTCTCTACTGCGAGGATCGTGCATCATACGTATTTATTTCTTATTTCGCCCACGCTTATGGTGAAGACTGACGACCCAATAAAGTTCTGTTTTTCATACTGTGCTAGTTGAAGAGATTTACCACTTTTAACCCTTCGTATTTGAAAATATCCTACTACATATTTATCTCTTCACTTGTTGCTTCAGGTGCTGAGTTACGCGAAATACAGAAACAAATAAACCATCTGGAAAACCCGCACGATCCTCAAGAGGTACGCGGACTAGATGCGATACTTCTCCTTACTGTGTGCCATGTATTTCGTACATTTTCAGTCCTCGGAATGTAGTGTCAATTTTAGAGCTTTGTGTCTCTTCACGTGCTTGCTTTTCCCTGTGCTGATATTGAAACCAGAAAGAACTTATCAAGCATGGCTTTTGAGAGTGAAGACTTACATTGAAGGAACGGGTCAGCAAACTCAGAGTTTCTTCTTACAACATTTTTCATCGCCTGTTTATGGAAGCCCAACTATTATACTTCTCTTTGTTGCAGGTTGCAGACTTCCTTGCCAAGCGGCGAGATAATATGTTCTTGGAGTTCGATATTTCCATCAGCCATTCAGTGCGTGACACTTTCCTATCTACTGGGAACGAAGCTGCTTACAAGGTTAGCGGTTAGCATATCTGCAAAAAAAAACAAAAGAGGATTTAGAGAAGCGAAGAACCAAAGCATTCTCAAGGCGTGATCAGAACATTTCCACATGTTCGCATCGCGAGGAGCCAAGTAAAACTCGAAGTAAATGCATGTGTACGAAGCCAGCCTCGAGGGCTGTATACCGCGGGTGGAAAAATTCACGATTGGTGTGTCTTGCATCTGATTGGCTGAGATAGGGACGCGCGGTTTTTGGACCAATCACACAGCGCGATAAAACAAATGATATATCACCGGATTACTTTCGACTCAGGTTGAGAATTGCTCAATGACCTTTTGGTGAACCAATAACTTGGTAGATGGCTTGCAATATTGCCCTGGCTTTCCCTAAGTTTCTAGTTGTGTGTTTGTTTACTATCGGAAGATGATCGGATGGTTGTTGAACTCTTTCCAGTCTCTCACAAAGCCCTTAACGTGAAATCTATTTGAGTTCCTATTGTCTTCTTGTCACAACCTCGTTCCCGGGGCTTTTCCCTTTTTGAATATTTAAAAAGGGAAAAGCCCTGGGAACGAGGTTGTTCTTGTCATAGTTTTCCTTGGTCCGATACACCGTTGCCAAAAGGTTGGATTTGAATTTTCGGTTTGTTTGTTTATTTTGTATCAGTGTGTTTTTGACATTTAATCGAAATGAGCACTCCATGTGACTTTAGACAGTGTTTGTTTGACTTCAAATAACTTAAAACTACGCTAACATCATGATTTTCCCTTTCTTTGCCTCTCAGAGCATAACGGATAACATGGAATTTGCTCTTCAGAACCTCAGTAATCTCCCCAGGTTTGATGTAATATTCATCTTTCTCCTCAAACCGATATTGATTTGAGGTTTAAAACTAAAGAAAAAAATGAGGCTAAATCAAATGGAGGCCACCTTAAAACCGAGCCGGACAGCGGTTTCACCACTAAGATGTAAGGGGCCGGGGATGCTTTGCAGAGGCTTTGCCACGTGCTTTCCCTCGGTTTCCTTTTTTTCCCTCCTACTCGCCTAATTTTTGGGAAATTATCCATTTCACATACTGGTTTGTTGGTGTGTTGAGTTGAGAGGAGACTGGAGGTACGTTATGGCCCAGTTACTATGGTGACTTCCTAATTGGTGAAGAGAATGGGCCTCCCTCTGTCGTTATCCTTATAGCACCACCCACTACAAAATTTCTTGTGCTGAAGATCGACTATATTTTTTACTCTGCCCTTTTTTTCCCATAGACCTTGTATCTATAATGCTCAGATCTCTTTGCCTGAGCCCTTTGAAGCAAAAGAACCTATGGCGAGAAGTCTTTATCCTTGGAGAACCTTCCTAGAAAGGTAAGAGATGCATTGCACAAAAGTTTATAGTTTTAAAAATCACTTTGTTGAGATTCTCTCGGAAAAGGATTGAAAAGAATGGATATTTGCTGCTTGAGGAGCCTAATTCTTTAATTTAATCTTTGCGGCTCAATGAAAGATGCAGGATTATTTACCACGCCTTGATACAAATAAACAAATCTTAGGACTCGGGAAGAAAAAATGGAAACGAAGTTAAGGTGTTTATTGTAATGTTCGCTAGGAAATATGGGATAGATTCTAAGAGAAATACCATCCTGGCGTCCACATGTTTCAACTGTTGATTAAAATCGTTGCGTATCAGACACATCTTACTCTCAAATTTGTTGTCAAATATACATACAGTTTACTTTTCACATTAAAAAAAAATACCTTTGTTACGGACGTGGAAGATAGAGTTCGCGACAAGGATCGAACCGGGACCTTCCGATTAACCGTAGAATGTTCTGACAAAGGGCACACGCTCGGAGAGTGAGCTTTAAAAATATTTTACGGTGGCTAGTTTACATTATCAACTCGGTTGATAAAACAAAATTATCTTGTAATACCCCCACCGATGCAACACCACAATTTCTCTAGAAACTTACCCCGTTTGTTTTTGGCGAGGTTGGCTGTTATGATCAAATACCGATGCAATACCAGAATGATATTGAGAGTTGAAAGTCAAGCAGAGCCATCCGTCCAGTATCAAATTGTAAGACATTTTATTTCAGGTACGGTCCTTTTCCAATGATGTACTGGCAGTGGGATCTCATAGGGGAGAACATGCAGTTGTGTTTGGCTGGATTGCGTGATGTGGATAGGTTAGTTATCAGTTGTAAGTTGTAAATGCCGATTCTCTGGGAGTTCATGCTTTATTTCCTATAAAATGTAGTATTTTTGGAAAGAACTGTTTCAGTAATTCCTGGAAGTCATCCTTTTAGGATTTTTGGTCATAATTTTTTCGATGAATTTCTTTTGCGTCAGCAGTTTGAAGCTGCTAGCCCTAAATAAAAGAAATTGTGAATAAGAATTTCCCAAAATACCATGTTCTATGCCTCGTTATATTAATTTTATCTAAATCGCCCATTTTATTAGTAAATCATGAATATTCGAAAGTGATGCAGAGCTTTGTTCCCGTGATATAAAGAGCTCAAGAAACCCATTATCTTCCTCTTTGCTCAGGGCTCAACACTAACTTTTCAACTTACTAGCCAAGTGACTAGAGACAATTTAGATGTGCCAACAATTTCAGTTTGTTTACAAGCCAAACTGGCCGGTGAAACTCGAAAACCACCGACCAAAACCGAATTTCTACTAGTCTGTGGCTAGTTGGGTACTATTAGTGTCGAGCCCTGGTTATGGAACGTTACCTCTTCCAAATTCACTAAGATCATTAAAAATACAGTCGCTATTTGGCTGTAAGAATAATGGTATATTAATAATGGGTGTTCTGTGACGCAGACATGTCGTGAATGGTGAAATCCTTGGGGTATCCCTACTTCTGGAAGATGTCCTCCAAAACGGCCTTCCCGAATTATTTTCACAACAACCAGACGACTCGGCAGCCTCCGGTTCCACAGGGCAGCGTTCCCGACCGAGCACGAGCACTTCCCGAAGACCTCCGAGCCGTCATGGCGACAAGCGGGACAGCAATGAAGATGAAGGAGGTGAAACCTCTGTTCCTGTGGAAACTGGTCCCTACGGAGACATCCCCAAGGGAGCGGTATCGTTTAGTACCAATCCGCAAGCGGCTGTCAAACTGATAAATTTCTTTCTGTTGGTGTGTTCCCGTTTGGAACTTCTTAAAACTGACTGGGGATGTAGAAAGCTTGGAGTCAACGAAATATCAACTTCTAGGCTCTACAGAACCATGTGGTAAGCCATCTATACCATGGATGATTCCCTTCATTAACAACGTGTTTCACATTAGCTGGTCTCAGTGCGTTTTGGTCGTTCAGTTGAAAAATGGGCTTCCACGTATAATTTCATGTTTAACTGCTATGCTGAGCCGGTACAACGGCAGTAAACTTGAAAAATGTTGTATTTGGTGTTGCTCAGCCATGTTACCAACCAAATTTGATTTATCGTTTTCTTTCAGCAAAGTGTACAAGATCGAAATCCTGCAGCCAGTTTACCAACAAGTTGCTGTTAGAATGGGCCAGGTATGATTAAAAAAAAAATAATTCTCAATTACAAGTATTAGCCCCAACGAAAGAAGGAAAGTATTATTGTATATTAACACAAGTGAGTGCAGTTTTTGTCTTTCTTTGTATTAATTTGTTACCTCAACCTTCCATAGGGCCAAGAGTACGCCGCCCTAGGTGCGCTGGTGAACGACGATGAACCCCTATCCTCTCCTCCTGGAGCAACAGAGATGGAGCTGAAAGTCAAACAGGTCTGTCCTGATTTTTTGCCGGAATCGATTCAGAGTGCCTCAAACCTGCAGAGTGAAATATGTATGCCGAAAATTTCTTGTTAGGGTATCGAAAAGAACAATGGTAGACCGTTCGCCGCAATTATTGGGTTCCAAGAAGGATTTTTTCTTTCTCTTTTGCAGCTCATTCGATTACTGGAGAACTTAGAGTGCACCATGATCTATGACGTTATTAGGAGGATTTCCCGTGAGCACACGCTGGTCGTGTCTGAGAGAGGAAGAGATGATGCAACACTGCCCACTGATCTGTGGAAGACACCGGTAAGAAAAAAATTCCCTGTCTTTACCACTAGTCTTGGGTAAGAATATATTTCACGCTCCTTTTTTAGCTGTTACTGGTTTGGTTGTGCTTAATGTTGTCAGCAGGGAGCCTAAGAAACGACGACGGCGACGCCATAGACAACTTCGGTTAAAAAATGAACTTATAATTTTTTTTTAACGAATCTCGCAGTACTCTAAAGTCATTCGGCTTTTCACTGTCAAAGCTATCTCCAAACTGAATATGGAACACAACGTTAATTTAGAAATAGAAATCTAAAATATTAGCCGTCGTTGTTCACGTTCTCTAGACAACGCAAAGTTTGGACATTTCACTTTGTTGTTTTGCAGAGGACGCGAAGAAATTTACAAAGATTTATAACGCACGTGCACAGCCATTGTTCTGCTCATTAAACCTCTTGTTTAGTGGTGTTCTCTTTGCCGTTGCAGTCGTGGTTTTCTTGAACTTCATAATATGTTAGGAAAACGGTAAAGCTGACGAGAAAGTGCACCAAATGGTGGCTTATTGCCAAATTTATCTGTTATATCATGTGACAGGTCATGAAAGAAAACTGCACCATCGCTAAGCCTCATCTGGTGGAGAATTTCATCCAGGATCTAATGTCCGAGAATACGGAGAAGGACGACAATGTTTCCTTTACAAGGGTATGAAGTTTTCTTTTTTTTTGTTTTTTGAGTGTCTAGTCAATGTCCCGGACGAGACATTGTGTTGTGCTCTTAGGCAAGACACTTTACTCTCACAGTGCCTCTCTTCACCCAGGTGTATAAATGGGTACCGGCAATTTAATGCTGGGGGTAACCCTGCGATGGACTGGCATCCCATCCAGGGGGGAGTAGAAATACTCCTAGTCGCTTCATGCTACAGAAACCGGAGTTAAGCACCGGCCTAATGGGCCACTAGGCTCGTAAACAGACTTTACTTAGTCACTTATAATTCATTAGGAGAGGTGTTGGCGTATTTATGGTATTGATAAGAGAGTGCTGGACTTCCTACCTCTACCTTACTATGAGAGGACCTCTCTATAAGGATATTTTAAAACCCTTTACACTCTTAACATCAGTATTCATACATTTCCTGAGGTACTGACAAAAAAAATTTGTTTAATTATCAAGCGCTTCTTCTGTTGGTGACCAGTTCCGGCGTTTATTCTTGTGGTCTTCATGTTTGATTCAGGGGTGACTTTGTGGGCAGAAATTAGTTGCTAGTCACTGTTAGAAGTAAACCGATGTAGGGTTAGTTTCCCTCCACTTTCTTTCCCACTGTAATCTCATAGTTTTGTCCCTTCTCTCGGAGAGAGGGAAACTGCTTCTGGGTAATTGTGGTTCTGATGGTGCTATGTAAAATTGTATCCTCCCGCACGTTTTCTCATGCTTACCCTTTTCAAACTCGCTTCGTTTCTTTGAAGACTACAACACATTTTTGAAAGTGGTGAAAATAAAAAATTCAGTCCCGTATGGGCTTTGAACCCATGATCTCTGCGATACCGGTGCAGTGCTCTACCAACTGAGCTAACAAGCCAACTGGGTGTTGGTCATTAGGTTGGTTCTTATTAAACCCATTCACTACTGCGAGAATCGCTTCCGTACATATCTTAAAACCGCAGTACGCATATATGATTTTCCTATATTCAAATTCATTGATTCTACAACATGTTTTTATGAGTTGAGTCACTTGGTTTCTTTATTTCTGTATTTATTTTTTTAATTCGATTAAGTCAATTTTCTAAACGCTTCTTTCGGATTTTGTCTAATACTTGCTTATTATCTCTTTGTTCATGTTCCTTGCTGTTAAGGATCATTTGGACAAGTGCCTATTAAAGCTAGCGTCTGAGACAATGCTGAGAGAAAGGAACTGTTTCGAGAGGTAACATTATACGCTTACAGCAAAACCGATGACAAAATGGAGGATTTGACTCTGCTACATTCAAAATTCGAGTCCAGTCTCCTAGCTAAAGCAAGTGACATGCCCCTTTATTTACCTGGAAGAGGCCTCTATGATGCGATGTTCATTTTGTTTGTTCTCATGCTCTTTAAACAGGAAGACGTAGACTGTAATCAACTGTTTGAAAGATCTGATTAGCTGTGGTAAATCAGACAGAAAACAAGTAGATTTGGAAAGTTTGTTCATGTACAGTACAGGTTAGAAGGGAGTAATTTTAGATTGGAGTTCGGTAGTTGTCAGTTTTATATCATGTACTTTATAATGTAGAAAGACAGGAGTAGAAAATTTGGCAGTGTGATAGATGAAACGTTAACAGTAAAATTTCAGAGATAGGTTTGCGAAATAAAAATGAAAAATTTCCAAATAGGTAGGATAATAACTTTGTTGAAGACCTAAATCTCTTATTTTAAGATAGTTCGCCAAAATTTAAGGAAACTTTTTCAGTGTAGTCGTCGCTGAGGTAACGGCGTAGTTGCTCATAGGTTTCTGAATTGTGCAGATTTTTTTAGCGATACAGTCAATTCCTGGCACTGAGTATTCTGCAAAGAAACTTCATTACTCGAAAAAGTTGTAATGAGTGCACTCTTTAGTTGAGTGTCAAAACTACTCCAAAGAGACATTGTTTGTTCTTCACTTCGCTCTGTGAGTGGTCAAGAAACTGAAACCAATGGTGACTTTTTTGTGCGTCACTCTCGTTTTCCTGACCTGGATATGCATGGGTTCTCTTTGCGTTGTTGTTTTGTCTTGTAAGAAAGACGTTGTGATTGGCTTGCATTCGGTTTTACGGGACACTTATTGGAAAGTGCATTGTTTAATGTAATAGCAATTAACAATCGTTGGTATATCTGTTCGGACTAACTTTCCGTTTTGCTTATTCCAGCTACGCCATGTATTATGAGAACCTCCTCCGTCACCAGCACCAGTTACTGTACATGAAAGAGCAGGTATGATGGCAATGAGTTTCCATTCGCTTTACCAGTTGCTTATCTAGTTTATGATTTCAAAAGAAGAATTTTTTACATTAAAGATAGTTCAACCCACAGAGAAGTGATCAGAATCAATACATCTGGCGCGAAGATTTCCAAAAAGAATCGATGATGTGTACCATAGCAATTATGCTTTGACGTCACGACTTCATTTATTTCTGTTTAATTCTTCTTGGGTAGACCTATCGACAAGTAACCCTTAAATATCAAAAAAGCATTCATGTGCCCCAACAGATATTGACTTCAATTTTGCAAGGCAGCACAATTAGCGTCTAACCAACAAGTTCCATTTGCAAGAGCATCGTAGCGCGCTATCTGGAATCTGAAGGTCTGCGATTCGATTACTCATGGCAACTCAGATTTTTTTCTTCGCCCTGCACTCTTAAGAAGACAAATGAAAATCGTTCTGTAAGTTCCAATTTAACTTGTAAATGAGGTGCCAGCTCAAAATTAATGAGACTAGTGGACTGCGGTGATAAGACATATGGTCTCTTACCAAGTAGTATATTAGGGGAAATGTCTTTGAATAATATGAATTTCGTTTCACTCGGTGCAGGAGATTAAGCAGCATCAAGACACAATAGAAGCTAACAGTTCTGCTACCATCGTAGATGTTCACTGTCAGTTAGCAGATCGAAGCCATGAACAACTGCTTGGTATGTATCCTCGGGAAACAAGTAGTATCCTCGGAACTTTGCCGGACTTTTGAAACACTCCGATTCTTGGAGTCGAGGCCTCCGATGTGAGGATGAAGAAATACAGTCTAAACTTCGTATCATAAATTATTATATTCGTAAGTTATGACACCCTTCAGACGGCAGTGTATCTGGAAATACGTGGACAAGGAGCAGTTTGGGCTTGCCAAAAGAACTTGCCTTTCAAATTCGCAAAATAAAATTGCATTTTAGCCAATAATTTGTTGGTTTTTTTTTCCTGTATGGTTTCGTGCACGTTTGTTATTTTCAAAAGTATTGTTCCATTTTTGTTCTTTTTATATTTCTCTAATCAGAAATCACTGCTCTCCGCGCGAAGATTGCAGAGATGAGAGATTCCCTGATGAATCAGGTAAGAAAACACTTTTCTTCCTCAGATAGTTAGTATCGTCTCACTTATTTGTCTCTCTTCATACGTTTTAGGAAAAGGAACTCCGAGAACGAATCAAGAGCGATTTTGCATTTCTAGTTCAGGAGCTATTTTCAAACTGCTTTTCGATGAAAAACAGTTTCGAAGAATTCAGGTAAGATAGTCGTAGCCCTATTGTTGGGTTGTGCCATTCGAAATCAATTCTGTTGGAAGAATTCATTTTGTTCAATTCTCACTTTGCAAGCGAAGTGACCTAACCTATGAAGGATTCCACTCCTTCGTTACGTAACAAACCGATTCGTAGGTGGTGGAGAGGGGAAGGGCAACGGGGGAAGCTCTCGCTAAAAATACGAAAATCAGGGGGGAGGTGGCAAAGGCCCCCCTCAGCTACAATTGATTAATTCGTGAAAATGAAAACTAAGAAAATCAGAAATTTGATCGTTGTAAAGAAATTTCGTCTCGATTAGCTAAGATTTTGACAATTATATCTCTCCTTTTCCAAACACGGACTTCTGTGTTTGGTACGTTATATATGATATAATTCTCGTTTCACTCCTACCAGATTATTTCTACACGATGATGTTCATGAGGGACTGAATGACGTGCGTCGCAAAGCCGTGGAAGACATGAAAAAACTCAGAGAGAAGTCTGGAACATTAAAAGGTCTTGTTTGGCTCTAAGACTTTTTGTTTCTGACGCAAACACAACAGATTCTTTTTCGCTTAAATTTCGTTTTCCTCAAACCTGATATCCAATCCAAGCTCCAAGGCGTGGATCTGAGTCCTTGTTTGATTTTACCCAAGATATTTCGAACATCATTGAGCAATTTTGATTATTATGCTCCTTTTAATTATTGTACTCCTAAAAGGTTCGAGACTCAATTAATATCATAAAAGAAGCCCACCTGTACTCGCTGCTTCAAAATCCGCGTGCATTGGCGGTAGGTTGAGGATTCGAGTCTCAGATCGAACAATTAATTAGGATCGAAGAATACACATGTAAGTAACGTGCTACCTTTGTGGTGGCAGTGACATCTGTATCATAGAATAGGAGTCTCTTGTTTTACTCCAGGGTGAGGTGGGGGAATGATAGCAGATATGTCTTAAAAGTCGTGTATATACTTATGGCTGATCTCACTCAGTATTGACCCTAAATATCCCTGATATGGAGCATCCATATATCAGTAGAGGTGCATAAGTAACATTTTGTCTTTATACCTCTACAGAGGAAAGCGAAGCTGCTTCTAAACAAGTTTTAGCCAAATCAGAACAAATCAGAAAATTCCAAGAAGAGAACAAATACCTTGGACAACTGGTGAGTACAATTGCACTTTTTTTTCATTTTTTCCCGTTTATTTCCCATCTAAAAGGATCCTTATAACATATTAACATGTAATAACCGTCAATTACAACAAATAAGAGAAAAACGTAGAGCACTTATACTCCATTCAGGTAAGGAGATGTTGGATAGTAGAGGTTCTCTTTTTTCAGGAATTTCCATGAATCTATTTTTCTGTTCTATGTTTTAATGCACGAGTTTTCTTCAAATCTGAAGCAGTTTATGTAGTAGAAAGGTACTGAATTTGTTCTTGTCACTGGTGTTTTTTTCCCAGTTTCTAAAGATAAAGACTATGAACAACTGGAAGCGGACCCGTCTCTTTATCCGGTATCACGACTCGGTAAGATCAACAAATTGACAGTAGTTTAGTAGTGGTCTGTACTTTTACTTGTTGACAATGATGTTCGTCATCATAGTTGCTCAAAAAGGCGACCAAAGAGCTGATGTTTGAAAAAACGCGAAACTGCCTTTAGGGGTACCGGAGAACTTTCAAGTTTATAAAATGCCGGGGGATGAATCTTCCATCAAATCAAAAACCCACGTAATGCTATTCGCCATACCCATCAGCTTGGTTGTGTTGGTTACCTTGCATAAAATACCTTTACTTTGGTTTTGGGTTTTTCTACTCTTCGCTGAAAATTGCTCTTTGGGACTGATTTTGACAGTTTTTATTTTATTACGCGTTTCTTTGTTTGTTTTAAAGGTTGAGAGTTTACGAGATGAGGCTGACAAAGCTAAACGAGAGTGCTTAGGAGTTAAAAAGATTGCGGAAGAGAAAGAAGTGCTATTTAAACAAGAACAAGCAGCACTGAGAAAGGTCATTAATCTAATCCAAAAGGGTTTCTGTCCATTGTGACACTGTCAGCAGTTACTTTTAAAATCACACGTATAGATATGACCTTTTTTAAAGTGAATTATGTTTAGATTCAAGAGGTGACTGAATAAATCAAACAGCATTCGTATGTAGCAGAAACCGGAGTTAAGCATCGGCCTAATGGGCCCCTAGGCTCGTAACCAGACTTTACCTTTTATTCGTATGTAGCACTCTAAATATGGTGGCTATCCTTTTTAGTGGCACGTGGAACTTTTAAACTTTGAGCGTGTTTATGTGAGGGATTTTGGCATCAGTTCCCGTCCCCAACGGTAGTAATAAATTAATAATGAATAAATATCTTCAGCCAGGAGACAACCTCACCCTTTGTTGGTTTTCAGTCTAATCGTGAGTACGGAGTCTCTGGGTCAAAAGTGGATCAAACTCTAAAGACGAATTTAAAGATGAACAAGACCTTCCTTTTTGAGTCTTCTGGCAGGCGACTCCTATTATTACTTGTATTTACATAATGATTGTCAATATCATCATCATCTTTTACAGGCTCTTTCAGAGGTGGAGCGAGAGTGCCAGAAACTGCGTAAAAAGCTACAATATGAGGTAGGACATTTCAAGAACTTGCTTGAATTATTGTTTTGGTTTTCGCGCACATAGCGCCAACAAAGAAAAGGAAAGGACTTCGGCTTAATCGATTGCTATCAGTATTACTATTTTTTTAAGTATGGAGTAACTCTGTGCGCGTGTTGCGAGCTCCGCTATAAATGAACACTTTCAGTTCCAGAAGTATTGACCGGTAACTT
The DNA here is from genome assembly GCF_964205215.1 of Stylophora pistillata. Lineage (NCBI taxonomy): Eukaryota > Metazoa > Cnidaria > Anthozoa > Scleractinia > Pocilloporidae > Stylophora > Stylophora pistillata. Next base: position 24,332,070 of record NC_142520.1, read on the forward strand.
ATCTACTTAATTTCGGCACTAACCAAGCAAAAATGTGACAAGAATAGTCTCATCAACTGCGAGTCGTTCTCATAGTTCAAATAGCTCTGCTATTCGTGGGTAGTGCGTCATTATGCTAAGTGTCATGTCATGTCTGATTACAATAAATGAATAAATAATAAATAATGAATAAAAACATAATAGTAAATCACCAAATTCGCTTCACTTATTTACGAAATACGAAGCTGGTGGCAGCTCTAAGAAAGAATTAGGAATTATACCGTGGGAACTAAAGAGTGAAGAGTACTAAATGGCCACTGTTAGCTGCGTTAATTAAGTGATTGTAGTCTCGAAGAAAACAGACAAATATTCTGAAGCCTTTGAACCCACAGGAGTGACTAGCCTTTAATTTCTCCTTACAACATCACTCTTGAATCACAAGGGTGATGTTGTAAGGGACTGAAATGCAGACGCTAGGTTGGTTTGACTTGACGTAGTTTTAACTAGGATGATTTTGAAGTGTTTGGGTGTTTCGTGTTTTCAGCAAAAGACCAAGCTACAAAAGATGCATGCTCAGATGCAAGAAGCTCACAGTATGAGACAACTGGAGTTGGCCAAGTCTACAAACATCGATAAACTAGTGAGTGGATTAATCATCTAGGTTTTTTTTTGTCAGCATACAAAGTGATTTCATTATGAAAAATAATACTAACATAAAAGCTTTGAAATATAATTAGAAAGATGGTAAGTTTTGATCTCGTTCTTGCACTAGCCTTCGAGGAGGTCCTCATTGTAAACGCTTTTCTGCCCGCGGAAAGATTAGAGACGAGTCGGGATGAGGTTTTCCGGGGGTCTGGCACTAATAATGAGATCCCTTGCGGACCTTCCGTCTACTCACGTTGCTAAAAGACTCAAACTTTCCCGCGGATGAGCGTGCTGACGCGATGATATTCCATTCAAGCACAGATTGAAAGTTATTAAAAATTTTTCTTTTTTTCATAACATCTATTTGGACTCGAAACGATTTTCATGCAAGCAGTTCAGGAAATTGATTGTAAATGCTCTCTCTGGTTCTAGATTGCAGATCTGGAGGAGAAAGAACTACAGCTTCGTCTTCTTACGCGTAAGTTGTCCTTTAATGTCCTTTGATTTATATCCTTTCATTTTATTTCGCTCCATTTCTCTTGATTTCTTTTCAATTTTAAGACTTAATGAATGTCATCTGATTCTCTCTTTTTACATAGAAAACTTGGATAGAGATCAACGAAGAAATCTTTTCGCGCAAGAGCAATCTAAGAAGGTATTTTGAATCTGGATTTCCCCCTACCCACTCCTCCCCCCTCCCCCCCCCCTTTCTTTTCGTTCTTTTTACCGGACGCAGAACGAGTGAGCAAAAGAGAAGAAGCTGCAATCCACAGGAAGAATCCTGGAACAAACGATGCGATAAAGAAACACTCCCACTCTTTTTCAATCTCCCAATTTTCCCCTCGTTTTCTACCTCTGACTTTTATTTCACTTTCTTAGGCCCTAAAACAAATGATGCAGCAACTGGATCATGAACGGAACTTGAAACTCGACGCTTTTGAACGTGTGGAAGATCTTCAGAGATAGGTTCATCACTTTTTTTTTTTTTCTTATTTTCTTCAGATAACATAGCATTTCAAAGACATTCTGCTGTACTTTAGTTGATTTTGTGCTCTTCATATTTCTATTTTTTCTTCCTTTAAGATTTATGAATACGAGCAACATCTGACCAGCGGTCTATCAAGGCCAGGCTCTGGAGCAGGTATGGTTTATGGCATGCACACAAAAAACATACGAGTTTAAAAGAAGTCCGTGATGCGATTATTGTTGCTATTTTGACGTGCAAGATTACTCTCCGTAAGAATCGCTAGTCCCCGCATTCTAAGTTTAATTGACTAAATGGTCAGTTTTAAATACAAATTTACTATAATTGTAAATTGGTTTGAAGCACTTGCTCTGGATTTTATTTTTATCCGTATCCTTGAAGGAGGTTAGAAGCCGCCAGAGAATAAAATGATCATGCTAGGAGTGAATCTTCTGCGCTTCGATATCCGGATTTCAATGAGACTATGGCAAATAGGGGACATGGCCAAAAAAGGTGGGGGGTTGGGAAATAACTTAGATAGATTCAGTCCTAGTTGATTCTCACTGTGGAAACGGGATAATCACCGTAATGTGGCAACGTCAGCCACTTAGCCCGAGGGCAAAAGAAAAGGACAAGTGTGACAAAATGAAAAAGTCTCAGTGCTGACGTTCTAGTAACTGCACAAGAATCATGAGACGAATTTTTATTCTGGTGACTCTTCACAGGCTCGAGATCCGCATCTCGCACAGACAAACGCCCCTTGTCCTCTTACCGGAACGTGCCGGACTCTTACGCCGCGTCTCCATTGTTCGTTCCATCTTCCCGTCCATCTAAGCCTGTCAATGTAGTGCAGCCAGTAGCTGGAGGAGGTTTTTGGCCACCCCCTGTTGTTTTTCCACAGAGACAAGCCACCACACCAGACCCTGGTGAGACATATTTACTCTAGCAATAGGTTTGCTTGATATTTTCTTTGACATGTTTGAGGAGGTGGGAACAACACTTTTCACTCGATAGTTTACAAAGATATGTCTTGTGATTTCATCGAATGATTAGCATCTAATTCACATTTTTCTTGATTTTCCAGTGAGTGGTTCATATTCACCGCCTCCCAAAATTCAAAGGCCAAAAACTGTAAGTATTAGTGAACGATATTCTTTGCCCAAGTCATTGCGACCTTCAGAATCGAGATGAGTAATGATAATAGCTTCCCATTAAAGAACATGGCACTGTAAATGTTTGTTCTAAAAGAAAATAAAAGCTTCCATCCGAAACAACCACAGCAGAAAGGGGCAATAGAAGCAGTTGTCATCTGACTGTCGAAAAACTAAAATCAATCTAATCACTACTGCAACTCGCAATAAAGGCTTACATCATTAGTAGCCTATGAGAACTAATATTTAAACCAGGCAAGCAACCAAAAGCGCGGGAAAACGCGGCTGACCGCGATTGGTTTTTGCTTTGTGTCTGATTGGTTGAGAGGATGAGTTTTCTGGACCAATCACAGAGAGAGGTAAAGCAAAAACAAAGGTTCCCGGATTACTTTCGACACTCAATTTCACGATTCAAATTCTCGATTCAGAATGTTCTAAAATACTCGTCTTTCTTCCTGCAGCACACTGGTCGTTTGAGAGGGAAAGTTTCTGACAGTCTCTTGGGTGACCTTGAACCAGATGATGTCCCAGATACAAGACTTCCTCCGACATTTTAAAAAGACTCACTTTGGGTAAAGTTTAGCGCAATATCACCGAAACAACTCGATAGATAGGGCCCTGATAAGAAGTCGCAGCCCCACCACATACTTGGGTTTCTTAAACGGCAGCTTGTTCACACGCTAGGGAAATGCCTTTTCTCTATGATGATTTAGCAGCTCAATATTTTAAAGGAAGTCCATTACCTCAAATCTACATGTTTACTCTCTGAGACACGACCCAACTCCCAGGACTCGAAAATACGACAGCTCATTGTATTATAGACTGGACTAATTGGTTTAATGTTATCTCGAAAGTTATTTAATATATGAATAACTAACACGAAAAAATTGTGTGAAAGAAACTTAAAAGCCCTAATGGAATAGATCAAGGGATTATGAAGACTTTTTTTTATCACTTGAATAGATGAATTATTTATACCATGATTTTGGATACGTGCTTACGCTCATGACAACATTTGATGACAGAGGTTTACTTTTAAAAGAGTTAATCGTAGCAATTGTCTACTTTATGTAAGATATTTGTCCTATAAGAGCTAGAAGCAGCAAAATCTTCCTCTCACCGTGTTTATTTTCTTCAGTAGTTCAAATGATTTGAAAAAATCTTCAAAGTATTTTTTAAACCACTATTTAAATGCAGGCTTGTGGGAAAAGTATCGTTCCAAAGCTAACTTTTTCGCAACTGATATAGTATTAATAAGTTCAGACTCGACCGAGTGTTACCAGTAATATCACGTCTCAAATTTCTTAGTGAACGTGCACCTCCGGTGGGATCAAACTATTCGTCCCCTCTTCGTCCAATTCAACGAAAGTTCGCGGGTAAGGACACTTTTCCTTCGGACATTTTCAACCAACCTCATGCCGAAATACACACTCGCTAATAAGCTAATATCCTTGTAAATAACTGATATCCCTTACGAGCTTTGTGTACTCGGGAATTTTTATATGGAAAAGAGATTTTGCACTTTTGCAGTCTTATAAAAATAAAGTTTTCCACGATATGAATCGAGTGTTAATTCTTACGACTATCCAGTCTTAGGTAATACTACAATATTCATTTAATTGTACATCCTTATTACGCATGATTTTCATGCGACAGCAGCGCACAAATAAACAAAATGGTCGCTTTTATCATGGTGAAAGCTCGCCAACGAGGTAAATCGCGATTACCTGTGTGGGGCTATGATGAGCTGTGTTGGCCTATGGATGCCTATACATCAAATCGTTAAATGACTACAACTGACAATTCGTATTTACGAGGGCTTGATGATCAGCCGTTGGTCGGAAAATGAGCCTTTACCCCTTCCCCAGTAAACAAAGACTGGACTTTAGAAGGTGGAATGCGGGTTCATTGACGAAAGGGGAGAACTTAAAACGTGGATGATGCATCTATTATATCTCAATACTTTCTGGATAATGTTCAATACCGCTTCTCGTTTATCGCAGGAAAATATATTTAACCAATCTCTAACTTGGCGTCCGTTATACTGGCAAAAGTATTAGACAAGGGGGGGAGGGGGGGTAAAGGAGGTCGGAGGTCTGTCAAACAAAGTCGTACAAGTACTGAATAATATCAAACTCAAGTTGTCTCGCGATCTCTGAGATGGTGCTGAAGCTCACGAGGCATTTGTATTTAGGACAATCTATCTGATCATCTGCTGTGATTTGCGCCAAGAGATTTAGCGACACAAGGGATGATATCTGACAAAGGATGTTCGCGGTTGGAGCGACTTTATCCTCCACAATACTGTAAAATATGGCCATTAGTCTGTCCATTTGAAAATTCTTTGGACCTAACAGGACAAAAAGAAAAAGAGATTACTGACGGTTAAAAAAAATTTTGGGCCAGTTGGATTGGACTAAAGAAAAAGCGGGGGGAGGGGGTGGAATATGGCTAATTAATATTATTAACTTAATAATATTAATATTATTAACTTAATAATATTAATATTATTAACTTAATAATATTAATATTATTAAGTTATGATGCCTTTCACTGAAATTTTATTGGATCACGCGTTTTTCTAAGGCGGATGCAAAAATACCCTTTATCCTCCACAATACTGTAAAATATGGCCATTAGTCTGTCCATTTGAAAATTCTAAAAGTTTGGGCGACATGACTCAAAATATCGGGCAACATGACTATGAGTTTCGGGCAACATGACTGGTTCCGGGCGACATGACTTCGGGCGAGATGACTTTCGGGTGAGATGAGTGTTCCGCTTATAATTACTAGAATCTGTGCTGTAGAATGATCAGTTTAGTTCATAGTAAGGAACAACGCTGAAGTGAACAGCGCTGAGTCTTTCTTTAACTTCATATTTGCATAGGTTAGTGGACGAAAACAGGTTACGAGTCAGCATTTTAAAAGTTTATTCCTTGCAATTTACTTAAGGTGTTACCTTTCTTCAAGTTTAAACAATCGATAAAAGTTTGGGCGACATGACTCAAAATATCGGGCAACATGACTATGAGTTTCGGGCAACATGACTGGTTCCGGGCGACATGACTTCGGGCGAGATGACTTTCGGGTGAGATGACTTTCGGGCGAGATGACTTTCGGGCGACTTGACCGGTTACCGTCTAGTTCACTTCATTTTGTAGTTTGAAGAACATAAAAAAGATTGGGAAAGCCTTCAATGACTTCAAGAATCTTCCAGTGTAGAGTAGTTCTAAAGAGACCGGTCAAACGATACACATTTCCATCCAACATCCTGACAGAGGAGCAAGTTTGACTGTTTTATTCACCTCTCTCACAGGTTCCATTTTCTATTTTATAAATCAAACATTTTCTTCTGATATCTTGCTTCACGAGCGAATATTGGATCATTTAGAAAGAGGTGTTGTAGCGTTGGCTAACTGACTCGTTGGCCTCCCGGTTAGCTCAAAGGATAGAGCGCTGGACTGTTGTGCGGGAGGTCGAGGGTTCCAGCCCCGGCCGGACCAACACTCAGGGTCTTAAAACAATTGAGAAGAATATGCTACCTTTCTATAACATCAAGAAATGATTGGATATTCTAGTCTTCTCGGATAAGGACGAATAAATGGAGGTCCCGTCTCCTGCAGGGTTAGGGGCAGGAGACGTTAATTTCCCACGCACGAGATTACTGCGTGATGAATGTCCTCCCCTGGGGTGGGATTGGTGGGTAACAGGACCCCCGTTGATACCAGTGTTCACTACACTGAAGGCGCTATCCGGTATAAATATAGATGTCTACTCTACTCTAGATGACTGGTTACTCGATGAACGCAATCAGCACGATGCTGAACGAAACTTTTTCTCGCATAAGGTTAAGTGGGGATATACAGATCCGACGGAAAAATAAAACCCCTCTGTTGTAAACATCTATCAACCACACGCTTCAGACTAGAAAAGTTCTAACCTGTCAGCTGAGTGTTGGATTTCTTCCCTTTTGCAGCAGCTTTTGCTCGGTTACTTAATCCTTTTCTCCCCTGTTTGGTAAAAAACCTTCTGTCTGTGTGAGCTGGGTTATACGATGCCAAATATGCTGAGATCAACAAATACTTGGCATAGAATGGCAGCTCCATGTGGCAACGAACAGAAATTCCTGCAAAAATCGCAGTTCTTGGATTAGACATCTGTAGTTGTTAGGGATTTTGCTGCATAGTAGAAAAATATCTGACGCAAAATTTACCAATCAAGCTACTGGTCTTCAAAAGTTCCTTTAAACCCCACCTCTACGACCTATGATCAAACATCCTTTACACTGCAATGGAAAGGTTAATTCCAAATTATTTTAAACGGAGATGAGCAGCACCAGCTAAATACTGAGCTGTTTTTACTTTTTCAATTTAAAAATGACAAATTATAGAAACACAGAATTAATGAAAACAATCTCCTACCCAAGGCTCCAAAGTTTTCATTGCCTGTCTGTGTTCCCTGTCCAATGATATTCTCCCACTGGTAACTGGACACCTCCCTAAGGTAGACTGTGTGGAGAGCTTTCTTGAGATGAGGCTCAATGTTTCGCCACAGCTTACGACTGTCTGTCAATTGAGCTTCACCAGATGTTATTGGTTCACAATATTTTGGAAAATGAAGAAGAGCCTACACATATCACAACAATAAGAATTTAATTCTTTTGAAAAGTAACTTTAAAAAAATTAATTAATAACCATTTCCTTCCAATTTCCAACTTGAGCAAGGTGATAATGATTTCTAATGTTGTTAAACTAGGTAAATTTGTTCCCCCCCCCAGAAAAAAAGGTTCCAACAAAATTGACATGTAATCTGCATTTGTAAAGATTCACCTCTGTATAAGGTTATAAAAACAAAATCCCAACTTTATGAGCAGAGCCACCTTTATTAAAAAAAAATTTATGGTGCCTGTGCACATTTCTTTCTTAACCTTTACAGAGAGAGGAATTTAATTCTGATATGCAGATTCCTACTCAATAATACCACAGTGCTTCTCCTTTAGAGGAATCCTCCACCTACCAGATGTCTGAGCTCATTCAAATCCCTACACAGAGAATAGAACACACTCAGGAGAAGCTGGCAGTATGCTTTGAAAAATTCCACTGGATATGAAGATGGGCTATCTCTTGCCATGATCTCCAGCAATTCAGACTTTGAATAGTCAGGAAAGAGAATGACAAAGGGCTCACAGAATCCAGTACCAACTTGAAACTTTTCCCAAACAATTTGACTGAGCAAGATGACACAAATATTTAGCTGAGTTAGTTCCTGAAGTCTTAAAAAGGCAGGAAGAACATTTGCCTCGATATCTCGAAGTTTCTCTGCTTTGTCAAGCACAATGTAGAATGTTTCATTCATGAGTTCCTTTGCTGATAAAGAATGTTTAAAGTGGCGTAAAAATTCCGTCATATTTTCACATTTAGGAGGGGCATTCCAATTGTCATCTTCATCTGGATCTTGTAGCCGGTATAAGATGTGCTCAAATATCAGTCTTGCTGTAAAACTCTCAACACAGTTAACTAGCACATGTGGAAGCTGTTATATCAGAGGAACAAAAAAAAAAGAGAGAGTTACTATCAGTTGATGGTTTGATCCAAGGATTAAGAGGCAATTGTGTAGTGTGATTGTATGTGAGGGATTAGCTGTGCTCTCCCATATTTTAGGCACGACAGGTGAAAGAAATTTTTCAAACTGTTGGACCACTTCTTTTACTTGTTGAATTTTCAAGATTTTCAAAAGATTTTAGACAGTAATACAAAGTATCACAAATGGCTCACAATCTGATGTGGGCTCAGCACAAACTCTTGAACTTACTAACCAAGTGGTTGGTTACAACAATTTCAGTTTGTTTACCAGCCAAACTGGCTAGTGTAAATCGAAAACCACTCGCCCAAACTGAATTTCTACTAAATAATTTGAATATATCAACAAAGTTGAAATGGTAAATTGGCCACCGTAATGATTACAAAAGCTGACGTTTCGAGTGTTAGCCCCGACGAAGGGCTAACGCTCGAAACGTCAGCTTTTGTAATCATTACGGTGGCCAATTTACCATTTCAACTTTGTTGATATATCCAAATTATTTCGTTACTCCCACCGACACAGCCCCAAACAGTTTCTTTCGAAACTATCAGCCTTTATTCATTTGAATTTCTACTAGTCTGTGGCTACTTGGCTACCATTACTGATACTGTCGCATCCTGGTGATCGAGATTACGCACAAGTGCTTGAGATAAAACAGTATGGCCTGTATACAAAATGCACCTCTGCATTCAAATCAAGAACATACAGCTGGACCATTCAATGACAGCTGTGTGGGTAGTCAAATGATACAAGGTTACCCGGCCGTCATGAGCCTCCAGCAGCCTCTCTGAGTATCTCAGTCAATAACCCTATGACACCAAAGAGTGACTAGAATCTAATTTCTCCTTACAATATCACCCCTGAATCACATATGAAGGTCAAGAGAAAAAAGAAAATGATCACCAATTGCAAGATGCTCTTGATTGTTCAACAAATTCTCTTTGTCAGTGCCTTAGGAAATGCATAAAGAACAGTAATGGAGATTACATTTATGCTTGTTAAAATTCTAGTTACCCTCCATAAGATAGGACAGTCTGTTTTCGCGTCAAAACACACAAAATCAATATTACGAAAAGCTTTTTCTTTCTTAGTAACAATCAGTAGATGTGATTTCTCTCAAATTATACTCGTTTGTACTCACCTCCAAATCTTTTAGCAAAGTCTGCACAACAAATGATTTCCCTGTACCGATGTGTCCACAAATGAAGATCGCTGGACAAGAGAATGTCTTCCTTTGCCCAAAAAGAGTTAAAAGTGTATCGATTTCATTCTCTCTGCCAATTACTTTGGTGTAAAGTTTCTTAACGTCGTCTTCACTAAACCCGAATAGCCCGCCATTCGCCATATTGGTTCACGCAAAGGCACTGGGGCGAGTTGTCAAGACTTTTACTATCAGGGAGTGGGTGCATTACCCATTTTTTTTTTTTTTCGGTTTTTTTTGTTTGTTTTTTTTTGTTTGTTTTCGTCTGCGTTTTATGATCTCAAAAGCGAGGAATCTTGGTCCTTTTATCTTTATAAATACAACCAGGACTTCTAATATGCAGTGATAGACCCAGAGCTTTTTTTTGCTTGACTTTATTTCATTTTCAATGGTCTGAAATTACGAGAATAACTCTCCTCACCCTACTACTGTTGACAAGGATTCTTCAGAAAACCAAAATGGCGTCCTTTTAGTTCGCTGTTCTCCATTAATCTTTATAACTTTGTGTATGACTGTATTTACCCTTGTTCTTTGCTTCGTGCTTTATCTGCAACATAAACACAAGACACTTGACCACATTCCAGGCCCTAAACGAGATGAATTTTTCCGAGGAAACATACAGACAATCGAACGCTTGAAAAACAGCATGGATTCACCAACGGCTTCGAAGTTTTTAAGTTTCTTTCCCAAGAGTACGGCCCTGTAATAATCGTCTGGATTTTTCACATCCCGTTTTTCTACGTTTCAGATCTTTAATAATCAAAGAAGTGCTGATAACCTCCAATCTCCCCAAAGATGCTTGGTCTTACGATCAGCTCGGTTTCCTCTTCAAGGAGAGGTTTATGGGTAAAGGTCTTGTTTTCGAGACTGTTCTTGGAAAATCGAAATCCAAACGGCTGCCAATCAATCCCGCATTTCACAGGAAGTATTTAAAGGAGCTTATGGAACAGTTTAACTTGAGCTGTGATGTGTTTTTGGCAAGACTGACTGGGTTAGCTAATGGTAAAACTGAAGTGAAAATGGCAGATGAATTTAACCGGATAACTTTGGATTTAATAGGGAAGGTAAGGGGTGTATTTCGCAGTTAAGATGCAACTGAATTTTTAGGATACGAATGACATTCAGGAGATACAAATGCACTCACCACTCTACCCAATAACGAATAGTGAGGTATACTTTTTTTTATCTGTGCCCACCCGGAAATTTACAAGGGACATAGAATTGGGGAAATTCACAGTTAAAAAGTTTTTACCTTATTTCCAAATGTAACTAAGATGGGTCTGTAATTGGCTACAGAATAGAATGTAATAGGGTAGCAGAACTGTGAGACCAGAAGCACATACACTGCACCCAGCAAAAATTGAATCAAGTACCCTCCCCCCATGGTAGGCCTGTCTACTGGTGCAGATACACAGGGGCTTCATTAATGTTTTCTGCAGGAGGGCAACTGGTTTTCACAGGCGGGCAAAACTCTTTGAACTGAACTTCTTTACTAGATTATAACTTTCCTCCAGACCGTCAAATCAGGTGGGCAAAACCGTCCTCACAACCGGTCAATTTGCCCGGTGCCTGGCCCTTAATGAAACCCCTGGATACATTGTTATTTTTTCAGCCCATGGCTGACCCATCTAAATTTTTTTTCTAGTCCACTCAGTATCTTTTTGGAGTTGCGCCAATAACACTAGAGACCTTTCTGCATGATGATGTTTAGTGTAAAGCTTGTACTTTCTCTCCTTTTCAGGTGGTGTTTGGAATTGATCTAAATGCTGTCAATAATTCTGATTCCTTGTTCCCAGAAGCCATTAAAGAGTGTTTAGTTGCTCCAATTTGGTGTTTATCCCATCCTCCTCATGCTATTGACTTCACAACCTATGGCTATCAAAACACTGTTGTGGCAGCGGTTCATTTTTTACAGGATACTGGCAAGAAGATTATAGATGAGAGAAGAAAGGCAGTATTGAATGGTGATGATGTTCCATCAGATATTCGCACCTATATCCTGAAATCAGCTCCTGAAGACACTCAGTTGCATTATGAAGAGATGTTGGATCATTTTCTCGCATTTTTATTGCAGGTACAACATGACTAACAATACCATAACCAGTGCTCATTAAATTAGGAAAAATCCAGGTCGCCCTTATGGCAATTGCCAGACAACCAAGCCCCTGACTTTGGTTGCCCTGATGAGAACTTGGTTGCGCTCATGCATGATCTCGAGCCCTTCGGCTACTTGTCAGTGGTTATTTGTGAGAGATTAAGTGCAGGTATCTCGCATGCAGTATCAAAAGAATTGATACTCTATGCTAGTATTGATAATTTTTTATCTGACCTTGGTATCGTTGGTATCAAATATTTGGTATCAGTATCAGCCCATCCTTACTTATTGAATCAAGCAAACGGCGTTAATTAATTTTCACAACCTTCCTGGGTGGATCCATCCATCAGTATCAGGGATAAACCTCACATTTTAGGCTATTTTCATCTCTCAAGTTTATAGCTTCTGCGCTTTATTCTGTTAGGCATCAAAGTAATGTAAGTACTTCAATTTTTTCCTGGGTTGTCTGGCGAATTCTTCTGGGGCAACCTGTCCTTTATTTACCCTAAAATCTGATTGCCTGAATGAATGAATGAAGTTTTAGTTGTCTCAGGGCACCGGGCAACTGCTAATTTCGAGCACTGCATAACATGTACAATGTAGGAAATGCTTGTTTGCTATGACACAGTTTGAAATTAAAATGATGTGTGGAACAGCTTTTGAAATCAAATAATGGAATAAAAATCAAAAGTTTGTTCCAGTGTCCTCTTAAGCAGTTTTGTACTCAATATATTAGCCAAAATCCTCAAAAGTCTCTTGGTAATTTTATGATCTTTCTTATTCTTTACGAAACGTGGTGCTTGCAAAATTCCTGACCATAGCCATATATAAGACAACACACTGTCACCCGTTAATTAACTCAGTGGAAGGCCCAGCTTAGCAAAGACTCGTCTCAGTGACAGAACCTTGGACAGCCAATGTCAGGTGTCTAGGGATCTGTTCACTGCAAAAAAGTCAATTTTTTCCCCTCCCACACTTAAAACTTAACTACATTTTGTGTGCTAATTTAACATGAATTAAAATTTCAAAGCTGACATGTTATGGAAAAGCACAGTAACAACTATAATTTCCTCTCTACTTTAGTTACATGGATCATATATAGTAATCTATCTCAAGGCATCGCGTCCCATTCAAGGGGAAGAAAACCCAGAAAATATTTGGCACACTGGTAGGTTCAGGCAACTGAATACAGATCAAGGTTACAACTAAAACAATCTAAAATGAAATTTAACTGCAAATTGTTCAATATTTTCATTCTTTTTCTTAGGTGAGGACACCACTTCAGCAGCTTTGTCCTTAAATGTTGGCTGAAACAGCTGCAAAGAATCCTGAAGTTGAGAACAAGTGAGTTAAGTATTACACAGACCTCTTCTCCATCTAGTACACAGTCATCATACCACTACATTTCAACAATTTCTACATTGTGTAATAATCAGGGATAAAAGCCTTTCAAATTTGTTACAGGTTAGTGCAAGAGGTTGATGATATCTTTGGTTCTTGTCAGTATGTTTCATATGATGACCACGGCAAACAAAGTTATACAGGTCTTGCCATGAAAGAAACGCTTTGGCTTCACCCCAGCATCCCTGGTTAAACCTGAGTAATGGATGAGAATTGTGAATTATGAGGGCACAGAATACCAGCAGGAATATTGATAAATATTGGTGTGTTTACTTTACACAACAGCCCCAAGTACTACAAGTACAGCACGACCCCGAGGGATTCGATCCTGAGTGATTTTCAACCTTAAATGATGAAAATGAAGTAGGACATTGACAATTTTACTACATTCCTTTTTCACTTGGCCCACAACGCTGTATCGGTCAGGCTATTGCTGAATTTGAGTTCAAGGTACTCATGTCACGGTTTCTGAAGTTGTTCAAGCTTAAGCTGGTTCCTGGACAGGATTTGAACTATGAGGAACTCAATCACCAAAGGACAAGATTCGTTGCACTTTGCAGGCATTGTTGTTAACTTAATACTGTTAGCACGTATGTTTGATTTAGGCAATTGAAAATATAATTCTAATAAGGAACTTAAGCACTAAGGACAAGAAATGCAGAGGAATTAAAAATTAGTAAATAAAAAACTAATGTATATTATAAGCTGCAATTTTGCAAATGGCTGTGTGTCTTTACCGTCTCTTACATCACCACACCTCAACTTCAGCGTAACTTATGTGAGCAGGTTGAGTTCCAAATGGAAACATAAATAATTTGCTGCTTGGGTTTCAGTTCTCTGCTCATGCAAATGTAGTTGATTTCACGTTCTTGCTGCTGTGTAGAGGGAAGCCAAGAAATGTACAAAGTTTGAAAATGCATAAGCCGAGCAATTTTTCTGCTCATCAAATCTTTTGTTTCTCCTCCTTGTTACTGTGACTGTTGTTATCTGTTTAACAGTGGCGGATCCAGGGGGAAGGTCCGGGGGGTCTGAACCCCCCCTCCCCTATCAAACTTGACGCTTACAACTTTGAGACATGATCGTTTATCACTTTTAACTGGCTGATTTTTTTAATGAATCCAAATAAACGGTAAGCGGCCAAGGAATTATAACGTGCAACCGCGACTGGTGGGAGGGGGTGTGGGGGAGAAGTAATTTGCCTCAAAGAGTCCAACAGTCCTTTCTGAACCAAAGTTTGGACCCCCAAATCAAAATTTCCTGGATCCGCCTCTGTTTAAGCATAGTTAGTAGAGGTTTAAGGTCCTTAATACTGGGTTAGTGCAGTTCATAAAAATCCCCTGACAGTCATGGAATTCTTTCAGACTTTTCAAGGAACTAAACTCGAGGAAGATGAGTGCTAGTCAGGAATATAATGGTTAGGAATTTTAAAATTTCAAAAGAGTACCAATCTCGTGTTAGTGAAATGTCCACTAATTTTGTTATTGTACTTATATTTTACATATCCATATACACCTGCTACTTTTAGTTTGATTGGAGCATTCAAGTTTTTATTTATATGGAATTCAAAGTCTGCGCGCCTTTTAACTTCCCTAACCCATTAACTCCCAGAAGTGATAACATGTAAATTTTCCCTGCAATATCCAGACAATATCCAGGAAACAGGTAATGAGAATACTCAAACTTATCAGGTAGAACTTGTTGTCTTGATCTAAAACCAAATTCACGTAATTAATTTCAAAGAAAACACATTGCAGCAATAGAGGAGAATTAATAAGCAGATCTTGGGTGTTAAAGCTTAAACTGTACGTATCAGTATGCGGCAGAAGCGCATGATGAGCACGTGACAGAGCTACATTACGTGCTTTATATAATTTTAGCTCTTGTCAACATCAACCCAGCCAAAATTTCCTCGAAAATGAAGCGAAGTGTAAAACAAAGCCTTAGGTTAAAGAGAAAAAAAAAAAAAAAAAAAAACCAAAATGCTTACGGTTCTCCTGTATTTCTAAAGATTGCGGCAGCAGTTTTGATTTCGCGACATTCACGATCTATAATGATAGCAACGGTAATGTAGTTGCCGGTGACATAACAGCATTTTTATCTGTTTCGAAACCATGACATCTTCATCGCACGCAGTCAGAGTATCATTTATATCTTCACATGTAAAGATGTCAATGTTGTCACCACAACCAGATTTATCAACATGACGGTTTTCTTTTCCATGCAAAGATTTTGTTTACATCTGCGGACGCTTTTAAGACTGAGCTTGATATTTTTTTAAAGAAAATAGTCCCTGCAATAAGAAACTGTTAAATTTTTTATGTCCAAAGTTAGTGGTTTTCGGACGACCTGAGTTTTCGATGCAGTAGATCTTGTACGTGATCAGTATGCGGCAGAAGTGCGTGATCAGCGCGTGACAGAGCTGGATGACGTGTTACATTCAATTATAGTTCCTTGCAAAATGAAAACCAGCCAATATTTCTCGAAAATTAAACAAAGCCTGCGGTTAAAAACGTGAAAAAATTACGAAATGCCTACGTCTCAACTCTATATCTGAAAATCGCGGCAACAGTTTTGATTTTTCAGCATTCACTATCTATAGTTATGATAACGTTAATGGGGTTGTCGGTGAAATACCAGCATTTTTTTCTATTTTGAAACCATGACATCTTCCTCGCACGCAGTTAGGGTACCATTTATATCTTCACATGTAAAGATGTCAATGTCGTCAGCACAACCAGATTTATCAACAGGACGGTTTTACTTTCTATGCAAAGATTTTGTTTACATCAAAGAATGATTCTAAGGCTGAACTTAATGTGTTTTAGAGGAAATAGTCCTTGTAATGAGAAATTGTTGAATTTTTTATGTCCAAAGTCAAAGTGGTTTTCGGGCGACCTGAGCTTTCGATCCAGTAGATCTCTGAATTCAGTTCTCTTGGGAGTTAAAGCTTTAACTCAGGCTCTACGTGATCAGTATGTGGCAGAAGCGCGTGATCAGCGCGTGACAGAGCTGGATGACGTGTTACATTTAATTATAGTTCCTTGCAAGATCAAAACCAGCCAATATTTCTCGAAAATGAAGCGAAGTTTGAAACAAAACCTGAGGCTAAAAAACATGAAAAAATTACGAAATGCCTTTGTCTCTTCTCTATATCAATAAATGGAGGAAACAGCATTGATTTTGCAACATTAACGATCAACGGTAATAATAACGTTAATGTAGTTGTCGGTGAAATACCAACATTTTTTTCTGTTCTGAAACCATGACATCTTCATCGCACGCAGTAAGGGTATTATTTATATATTCACATGTAAAGATGTCAATGTCTCACCACAACCAGATTTATCAACATACATGACGGTTTTACTTTCCATGCAAAGATTTTGTTTACATCAACGAATGTTTCTAAGGCTGAACGTAATGTGTTTTAGAGGAAATAGTCCTTGTAATGAGAAATTGTTATATTCTTATGTTCAAAGTTAAAGAGGATTTCGGGCGAGCTGAGTTTTCGGCGCAGGATATCTTTACATTCAGTGCTCTTAAAATGTGCTTCAAAATTGCCTTTGATTCAAATTTGCAATCAACGTCTACATAATAAACAAGATGATATCCGTTCGCTTTTTAATACTTATTCATCTCACCTAGTTTAAAATTTCTCTTTGAAGGAGTTAGAGATATGATCTACACTACATGGCAAATAAAAAACATTACATGGCAAATAAAAACTCATATCCTCACGTACGGCTATGTAGTACCACCTTTATGTGTATTACTGACGCTGAGTTTATTTGATTCGTAGCCACATCAGCCTAACTAAGCGGAAGTCTAACGACCACCTCAAAGAAGAAAAAAACAAAAAAAAAAAAAAAGAAAATACAATAATAACCAGACGGCTACAAAAAAAAAATATAATAATATTAAGTGGGAGGTTTATGTTATTGTACCATACTCAGGATTAATGAAAATGAAAAGCTGAAAAATGTTACGTCACCCAGTTCTAACTTGGCGTAAAAATAGTGAAACAGTGTAATCATAAAAAAGAATCATGTACCACGAAATAAACAAATGATACCAGATTTTCTGTTTCGAGTTCGATATTCAGCTTCCCCGTTACTTCTGGTGTGAGCAAGTACACTTTTCTGTTATACACTTGTGGGACAAATCCCCATATCACAGGAGTTAAGGTGAGAACTTAATGAGTCAGTAAATGAGATAAGAGGTTATCGACTAGATATACAAATATAAATGATTTGGATCATAAGACGAACGAATGAGAAAACAATCGATCTTAGTTACTCGTGACGAACGTGGGAGAGAGAAAAACATCGTCTTTCCTCTCGAGAATTCGAGTCTTAGGCATTCGGATTGTACGATCTGAAGCTCTCCTACATGTAGCTAAAATGACAGAATTATTTCTAGATGCTGACATTAAGAATATAATAACAGACCTTGAATTAGCTGAATTTTTCTACCCATGAGGATCTATAGAGCTACAACATTACTGTTTCCAGTATCATGTGCACCGCTTGTCTTATATGAACCATAATATATGGCCTCCCTTGCTGCATCCCAGCCGCAGCAAAAGCTCCGGGGATCAACGAGAGAGAAAGAGGTGCTTAGATTTCTTCTTCATGGTCCCAGCCTACAACTGGTTCAGTAACACCAAAGGTTTCTAAACACAAACACAAATAACAAAACACTTGAATACGCTCAGCGGAAATGATTTTAATCTCTTTTTCCTTCAGTTACAACAAGAGGTCAAGTATCCTTGGAAAAGAGCTTTATTGGAGTTTAATTTCGGCACTCTTTGGGTAAGGAAAGATATTGAAGTAGTATATTAAATTCGAGAATTGTGAGAAAAATATACTCAAAGACCACTTTATTGTTGATAGGATGTTGTTCAGCTTTACGTCTCCCTCTGGAGACGAACATGTGTAGATCGTTCTCACAGAGTAGATATCAATGCAACTGATTCAGTCAAAAGAAAATTGTGATCGTTGAGAGCCGAGAAAGTTATCTCTTATGGGAAGTATTTTGATGTAGCACCAAATTCTCTTTCCAGGCGGGAGGCAGTCACCGAATGAAACCATCGGATAGATGGACGTCCATTTAATCTTATTTTAATTTAATTTTCCGAGAGCGGAGCGAACGAGTGATATATCGAGTTAATTACTCCAAGAGAAATTGTATTGCTGAAATATAACTCGCGGTGTGAATTCATCCTTTTCGACTCAGTGTACGTCCTGCTCTGAGGAGAAAAAGAATTTCACGGATTTCAAGTGTTTTCCGCTGAAAGGGAAATAGCTGAATTTACATCGCACAATGAATCAATCGTCATGCAGAAAAATGTAAACAAATCATAAAGATAAAAAATAGAAAACAACAAAAAAACCACAATAACTTTCTTCGGGTAAAACAGCAATTTCGATCACGAAAACAAAGTCTGCGCACGTTTTAATTTCCTTAAACCTTTAACTTCCAGAAATGATTAACATGTAAATTCTCCCGGCATTATCCATACATTATCCAGGAAACAGGTAATGAGAATACTCAAACTTATCAGGTAAAACTTGTTATCAACAACAACAATTTAAAATTTATATAGCGCAAACTACTATATAGATAATCAGTCGCGCTTTACAATCAGTTAAGGTGAGATCGGACGTCAGAATTCATCAGGCGCACTATGCAGCCACTTCAGTCCATGTATTGATCTGACCTTCCCTCCCCAATTCACCCTAGATTAGACACTACACAAAGACCACAACACCGGGCACTACTTGCCCTACTCTTTTCGAAGAGTGTGTGGGTTCTTTAACGTCCCACAATTTTTATCACATATAAGGGCTTGTGGGACGGGACCTCCATTTATCGTCCCTATCTGAGAAGACAAGAAAGTCTAATCATTTGCAGATATTATTACAAAGACAGCACTTTCTTCTCAGTTATTTAAAGACCATGAGTGTTGGTCCGGCCGGAGTCGAACTCTCGACCTCCCGCACAACAGTCCAGCGCTATACCAATTGAGCTAACCGGGAGGCGGTTTTCTTGATCTAAAACCAAATTGGCGTAACTAATTTAAAAGGAAACATGTAGCAGCAAGAGGGGAGAATTAACAATCAGATCTTGGGAGTTAAAGCTTTAACTGCATGTGATCAGTATGCGGCAGAAGCGCGTGATGAGCACGTGAGAGAACTAGATTGCGCGCTTATTTAATTTTAGTTCTGTTCAACATCAAAACCAGCCAATATATCTCGAAAATGAAGTGAAGTGTGAAACAAAGCCTTAGGTTGAAAAGAGAAAAATATGCAAAATGCCCACGTCTCTGATGTATATCTAAAGATAGCGGTAACAGTTGATTTCACAACATTCACGATCTATAGTAATAGTGGTAATGTAGTTGTCGATGAAATGCCAGCATTTTTTTCTGTTTGGAAACCATGACATCTTCATCGCACGCAGTAAGGGTACCAATTGTACTTTCACCCGTAAATATGTCAATGTCGTCACCACAACCAGATTTATCAAAATGTCGGTTTTACTTTCCATGCAAAGATTTTTTTTACATCTACGAACGTTTCTAAGACTGAACTGAACATGTTTTAAAGGAAGTAGTCCCTGTAATGTCCAAAGAAGTTGAAGTGGTTTTCGGGCGACCTGAGTTTTCGATGCAGCAGATCTCTGTATTAATTCTTTGATAATGTGTTTCAAAATTGTCTTTGATTCAAATTTGCAATCATCAATGTTGAAAGTGTCATGTATAAAAATTATGTAACGAAAGAAAACATATTTCAAGCTCCATCGTGACAGATGTAAAAAGAATTTTTAAAAAAATTGCCCATCTCTCATATCATTTAAACCAACAGAATTAATTTCTCAATGCTGACATTAAGAATATATTAATGCACCTTGAAGTAGCTGACTTTTTTGTCCACGAGGATCTATGAAATGCAACATTACTGATTCCAGTGTCATGCGCACTGCTTGTCTTACATGAACCATAATATATGAACTCCCTTACTGCATCTTAACACGAGAAAAAAAAGGTGGATGAAAGAGAGAGAGGGACTTAAAATCCATTTTCAAGTGGTTCAATGACAATTTATTCATAAAAACTCCTGTAAGATACACCGAGGGTTTCTACACACACACAGATAAAAAAAAAAACACTTGAATAACTTCAGCGGTAACGATTTTTTAAATCTCTTTTCCTTTAGTTACGACGAGAAGTCAAGTATCCTTGGCAAAAGAGTTTTATTGGAGTTTAATTGCGGCACTCTTTGGGTAAGGAAAGAAAGTGAAGTAATATAGGGCATGTTATAATCAAAAATCGGAAAATTGTGCAAAAAAGTATACAAAAAGGCTACTATATTGTGGATAGGATGTTTTTTTGCTTTACGTTTCCCTCCGATGATGAACATGTGTAGATTGTTCTCACAAAGTAGTATTTAATGCAACTGATTCCACCAACAAAAAAATTGTGATCGTTGAGAACCTAGAAAGTTACCTCTTAAGGGAAGTATTTTGATGTAACACCAAATTCTCTTTCCATGTGAGAGGCAGTCAGCGAATGAACATAAATAATAATGTCCGTTTAATCTTTCTCGGGACTCGATTACGAACGAAAAAATCCAAATTTTCAATTATGCAAATCAAAATCATTCTCATAATCGGAGAGAACAGATTTTATCATTCTAAACCTGATTGCATTGGCATGAGATCTATAGCGCCACTGAATTTCACCGGAGACTTTTCACTTTTGGCTGCAAACATATTTGGTGCGGCATCGGCGGGAGTTATTGATGAGAAAAAAGTTCACCTTTATCATTTTAGAAGATTTATAACATTGTAGCGGTGAAGGCGAAAATTGAAAATTTGGAAAAAAAGTAATGCATTTTCATGGAAAGATGATTGGAAAAATATCTTTCATGTAAGCTGCATTGATTGATATCGCCAATCAGCTGCTGACGCGTCACACACCTTTCGCGCCACTTTGTCAGGTTGATCAATGAATTGCGAATTTTCATTTCTTGATAAAGTCGCCATTCATACATAGTAAAAAAAATAATAAAGGCTGATAGTTTCGAAAGAAACTGTTTGGGGCTGCGTCGGTGGGAGTAACGAAAAAATTTGGATATATCAACAATGTTGAAGTAGTAAATTGGCCACCGTAACGATTACAAATGCTGACGTTTCGAGCGTTAGCCCATCGTCGGAGCGAATAGAGGAATTGTAGGTTGTGTGTGCTTTTAAAGGCAGAGAATGGAGCTACGTTATTGGTGGGAACATGGCAACGAGAAAAACAAGAATAAATTTGTGGAATGGAAAGCGTTCGTTGATCCTTGTGGGATTTAGACTGCCGGTTTGAAAGATGAGCTTTTGTTCAAGATTTTTACGGCTTTCCGTGCTACCTAAGTGTAAGGAAAGACCGCAGATTGCCATATGGCCATGGCAATCTGGCCATATGGCCATATGGCAATCTGCGGTCTTTCCTTACACTTAGGTAGCACGGAAAGCCGTAAAAATCTTGAACAAAAGCTCATCTTTCAAACCGGCAGTCTAAATCCCACAGGGATCAACGAACGCTTTTCATTCCACTAATTTATTCTTGTTTTTCTCGTTGCCATGTTCCCACCAATAACGTAGCTCCATTCTCTGCCTTTAAAAACACACACAACCTACAATTCCTCTATTCGCTCCGACGAAGGGCTAACGCTCGAAGCGTCAGCATTTGTAATCGTTACGGTGGCCAATTTACCACTTCAACTTTGTGGATATATCCAAACAATTTAATACATGGTGGCTTGTAGATATGGAATTACTCTCTCGTCATCATCTCGATATCTCACGAGAGACCGCAGCGAACGAGTGATGTATCGATTTAATTACTCCAAGAGAAATTGTATTGGCAAAATATAACTCACGGTATGAATTCATCCTTTTCGATTCAGTGTACGTCCTGCTCTGAGTAGAAATAGAATTTTACGGATTACGAGTGTTTTCCGCTGAAAGGGAAATAGCTGAATTTAAATCACACAATTAATCAATCGTCATGCATAAAAGTGTAAACAGATAATAAAGATAAAAACTAAAAAGCAAAAACAAAAAAAGCACAATGACTTTCTTAAGGTAGAACAACAATTTTGATCACTAAAACAAAGCGTAACTAATTTAAAAGGAAACATGTTGCAGCAATAGGGGAGAATCAACAATCAGATCTTGGGAGTTCAAGCTTTAACTGAACGTAATCAGTATGCTGCAGAAGCGCATGATGAGCACGTGACATAGCTAGATTACGCGCTTTATTTAGTTATAGCTCTTGTCAACATCAAAACCAGCCAAAATTTCTCGAAAATGAAGCGAAGTATGAAACAAAACCTTTCATTAAAGGGAGGAAAAAATACAAAATGCCTACGTCTCTGCTGAATGTCTAAAGATCGCGGCAACAGTTTTGATTTCGCGACATCCACGATCTATATTGATAATAACAGTAATGTTGTTGTCGATGACATAACAGCATTTTTTTCTGTTTCGAAACCATGAGATCTTCATCGTACGGAGTAAGGGTACCATTTCTATCTCCACATGTAAAGATGTCAATGTCGTCACCACAACCAGATTTATCAACATGACGGTTTTACTTTCCATGCAAAGATTTTGTTTACATCTACAGACTTCTTTTAAGACTGAACTTAATATGTTTCACAATGAATATATGAGGTTCATATATTTCGAACTGCGGTATTAGATACGTATGATGCACGATCCTCCCAGTAGAGAGCGCTATCTATGCAATAGCGAAAATCAGACCTGAAAAAATCAGGCCTGTACGGGATTCGAACCACTGACCTCTGCGATACTAGTGCAGCGCTCTACCAATATGTTTTAAAGGAAAGAGTCCCTGTTGTGAGAAATTGTTGCATTCTAATGTGCAAAGTTCATGCGGTTTTCGGGCGAGCTGAGTTTTCGATGCAGCAGATCGCTGCAATGAGTTCTCTTGGTAGTTAAAGCTTTAACCGTACGTGATCAAAATACATAGGAAACCTGTGAAATAATAACGAAACAGAGTTATGCTTCTAGTGTGACTACTGCCAGAATGAGCGAAACCTGGAAAGCAATCCCACAATGTAACACATGACGGGGACTAGACTCTCTGTGAATTCTCCGTGTCTGCGTGATCAATTCGAAGCGTCAAATTCCTCTTCCCAGAGGTGCGTGTTCAGCGCGTGCCAGAGCTGGACGACGTGCTATATTTATTTATAGTTCTTGTCAACATCAAAACCAGCCAAAATTTTTCGAAAATGAAGCGAAGTATGAAACAAAATCTGAGGTTAAAAAAGGTAAGAAAATTACAAAATGCTTACGTTTCTGCTCTATGTCTATAAATCGCGACAACAGTTTTGATTTTGCAACATTCACGATCTATAGTATCAAGAACGTTAATGTAGTTGTCGGTGAATACCACCATTTCTTTTTTACTTTTAAATCATGACATCTTTATCGCACGCAGTAAGGGCATCATTTATATTTTCACACGTAAAGATGTCAATGTCGTCACCACAACCAGATTTATCAACATGACGGTTTTACTTTCCATGCAACGATTTTGTTTACATCTACGGACATTTCCAAGACTGACCTTAATATGTTTTAAAGGAAATATTCCCTGTAACGAGAAATTGTCATATTTCTATGTCCAAAGTTAAAGTAGTTTTCGGGCAAGCTGAGTTCTCGATGCAACAGATCTCTGCATTTAGTTCTCAAATTATGTTTCAAAATTGTCTTTGATTAAAATCTGCAATCAATATCTACATACTAAACAAGATGAGATCCGTTCGCTTCTTAAGACCAATTATTGAGCGCGTGTTGGATATGAGATGATAGATAGCCAACGAGGCGCGTAGCGCCGAGTTGTTTATAATCATCTCATATCCAACAAGCGCGAGTGGAATAACTGTTTTATTAAAAAAAAAAACTCCCCCAAGATATTAAGGAAATCTTCTTGACTTTAATTTGTGAGAAGAAACCGGATGTTGCAATATACAGATATTAGATTATGGTATATTGGCTCATATACCATAATGGCTAAGCCAATAAGAAGTCTTGAATTGCATTATCCAATGATCCAGGTTTAGTTAATGAACAATATTCCACGAGCACGCGTTGGATATGAGATGATAGATAGATAGATAGATATATGGATATGTGGATATATATAGATATATGGATATGAGATGATAGATAGCCAACGAGGCGCATAGCGCCGAGTTGGCTATAATAATCTCATATCCAAGAAGCGCGAGTGGAATAATTGTTTTATTAAAAACGCCCCCAAGAAATTATTATTTTGTAAGAAGAAATCGGATTTCTTAGCTCCCTTTTGATTTTAAGCTTACGCGTACGTTTACCATATTTGTAGATTATGGTATATTAGCTCATATACCATAATGGCTAAGCCAATAAAAAGTCTTGAATTGCATTATCCAGTGATCCAGTTTTTAATAAAAAAAAAAAATTTTCCTTTTATCTGTGTGACCTAAGCAGGAATCATAAGACAACACATTTGGTCCTCTTGAGTAGCCAATCGCAACACAAGATTCGCCGAATCTTGCTCGCTTACGGATCCCACCACTTTAGAAAAACAAAGACACAGAAGGAATATTTGTGAACAACGTGACAAAAAGCTAACAAAAGGGAAATTTTTACCCCAGAAACCACAATGACTATCAATACGAGCAATTATCATCCAACTACACTTCTTAGAGTACGAATAACACCATAGACGAGTACAAATATCACGCGGAATTTGTAATCTAGAGTACCGATTAGACAGGTTTTCTCGCATCGCGCGAGCGATGCGAAAAAATAATTGGCAGACAATTTGAATCATATTTCCGACGACGAAGAGTCAGAATGCCTGGCAAATATAGATCCAAGTTTATTGAGATGAATCGAACGAAGAAAAACAGCTAGACGATCAGGAAATTTCTTCATTTATTGAACAAAATAGAAACAGCAACGCGACAAAGCGCCAATTCCGTTCCGCTTCGCATACCGCGAAATAAATATCCGCGAAATTCGTCCGCACGGAAATAACAGTTTGGCGTGTTGGATAATAAATAACTTATTAGACGTTTTGTTATGTAGTATCGCTGAGTATTTTTACTCGTTATTTGTATGTTGACTCGCCCAACGGGCTCGTCAAAATACGGCACAACTCGTAAAAATACTCAGCGATACTACACAACAAAACGTTTAATAAAATATATTTATTATGATGTAAACTGGAGGCTATTAAGCTTCAAATATTTTTGCAACGCACAGAAATATATGAATAGGAATAAAAATTGTTGAAAAGCAAAACTTTAATTCTTGTTACTTTCAGGCACGTAGATAGAACAAATGGCATCTTTTGGAGAATAGAGAGATTCAGAGGATAACGGTTTGACAGGTACAAATAATTTTTATTTTGGAGTTTATGATAGCTGTTTAAAGCTCATGTTATTTATGGAAGCGCGTATTCATATGTTTCTACCCCCTGACTACTGAATTAAATATAATTTCAGCAGATTTTCCTGGTTTATTGTTTTCAGATCGGAAAATGTTTCACAAAAATCACGAAAATAAATTTGTATTGGTTTCTCTCATTTATATTTACTTCTGAATAGTCTGCGCGTTTTAATTTCCTTAAACCTTTAACTCCCAGAAGTGATTAACATGTAAATTCTCCCTGCAATTTCCATACATTTTCCAGCAAACAGGTAGTGAGAATACTCAAGCTTATCAGGTAAAAGTTGTTATCTCAATATAAAACCAAATTCATGTGAGTAATGTAGAAAGAAACATGTAGCAGCAAGAGCGGAGAATTAACGATCAGATCTTAGGAGTTAAAGCTTTAACTGCACGTGATCAGTATGCAGCAAAAGCGCGTGACGCGGAGCGCGTGACAGAGCTAGATGACGTGTTATTTTTAATTAGAACTCACGTCAATGTCAAAACCAACCAATATTTCTCAAAAATGAAGCAGTGTCAAACAAAGCCCTAGGTTAAAAAAAGAAAAAGTCACAAAATTCCTGCGTACCTGCTCCATGTCTATAGATTACAGCAACAGTCTTGATTTCGTAACATCCACGATCTATAGTAATAATAACGGTAATGTAGTTGTCGATGAAATACAAACATTTCGATATTTATTCTTGTTTCGAAACCATGACATCTTCATCGCAGGCAGTTAGGGTACCATTTATATCCTCACATCTAAAGATGTCAATTTCGTTACCACAACCAGATTTATCAACATAACGGTTTCACTTTCCATGCAAGGCTTTTGTTTAAATCTACGGGCGATTCTAAGACTGAACCCAATATGTTTTAAAGGAAATAGTCCTTTTAATGAGAAATTGTTATATTTTTATGCCCAAAGTTAAAGTGGTTTTCGGGCGAGCTGAATTTCGATGCAGCGATCTCTGCATTCAGTGCTCTTCGAATGTGTTTGAAAATTGTCTTTGATTCAAATTTGCAATCAATATCGACAAAATAAACAAGATGATATACGTTCGCTTTTTAATACGAATTTTTTCCCCCTAGTCTAATATTTCTGTTTGAAGGAGTTAAAGATATGATCTACATTCGATGGTAAATGAAAATTCGTATCCAAGTGCAGCTATGTAATAGCCTCTTTATGTCATTACTGGCCAAATGTGAGTTTAAGAAGGCTGTGTATTGGCTAAGTTCCTTCACTCTATTTTGAAGAACCGAGACGAAAGCTTGGTCAATAAAGAATTTATTGCATGGAAAAAAATATTTACACGTCCCATGGAATTACTACATGAATCTGCGAGTCTCTTCGTGACTTTCTTTGTTTTTACGAGAGACGTAACTGCGATTCCGTTGTAACCAAAACTGTCAAAAAACCTTTTTTTCATGTCACATAAATACCAAGTGGTGTCATTAGATATTACACGAGGTATTAAACCGGCTAAAAGCAATTTTTATTTCTTTTTTTGCGTAATCTAAGTAGGAATCAAATTAAAAAACGACTCACTTTGTCCTCCTTGGTAGCCGGTGTGAGCACAGAATTCGTCTAATATTGCTCTGCGCTCGCAGATTCCAACGCTTTAAAACAAGGAATATTTGATAAACGTGACAAACTTGACAAAAGTGAAATTTTTACCCTAGAAACCACAATGACTACGAATTCTTAATCACGTATAAAAACGAATCCTCGCCAACGTCACGATTAATCATTTGGGTTTTTTAACTCGGATACTGAACGTATCATTAATTCGAGATATAGGTATGGGTGGAACATTTACTTCCTTCCTTCGATTTCTGTTTATTTTTTTCTAAATCTGATGAGTCTTGATCACGTATGAAAACGAAACCTCGCTAACGTCGCGATTAATTATTTTTCCTTTGAAGGCTTGCCAACATCATTCGAACTTGACCCGTTATTAATGTGGTTTGCAAGGGAACTAGACTTTTGTCTTCAACTATTCGAACTACGTATCTACAAGGTGGTTAGTCAAGTTATATCTGACTGGTTTTCAGTTGGAGTTCCGTTTTGGTAGATATATCTTTTGCTCAGTAACAGACTGAATTTGATACATATTGAGCTTGTTTATTTATGTCGTACGCTAAAAGGTTAAAACGTGGGCTCATTGAATGCTGATGATGGTGCAGAATCTGATTCTAAGAGACGAGATCACCTCACCAGCTAATAGAAATTTCCAAAATATCTTCTTCAAAACTATACAGTAGCACATTTCCTTTTTCAGCGTTGCGTCTACTAATATTTTCAAAGTTCTCCCTAGTTTTGCGATATCAACAGTGTGCTGCAACAATAGTGTGATAATGAGAACTTTGAGATTCTCGTTCTTTCTTTATAATTAAATATACATGTGTTCGACGTTCTCTTGAAATTACTTTTGTGTGACTCTCCTCTTTTGATTTTTAACCATGTTTTCTAGCACAGTTCAATCGATTCTATTCTATTTCCAGCTATGGCGGAAAGTAACCTCCCAACAACCGGAGAAGAACTGGGTGTAAAACATGAGCTCCCGGCCACAGGTGAGAAACATAGGCTTGCAACGCATACAAGAGGTATTATTTTTGGATAAGTGGGTTCGGATGGGACACCTTTTTTCCTTTTTTGTACAAGAAAAAGATCACTTTCAAAGTTTCCAACAAGAACATAGTTCACGAGAAAGAGCAAAAAAGACCCTTCCCATTGATGTAAAATCAGATCACACGCAGGTATTTTGTGGTCTGTTGTCACTGTTCTCTGAACAATTCTGACTGGAAATAAACTACATTGATGCCACGCTTACTATAGTCTCCTTCGCAGCCGCTGTTTGATCTCGTCACGCAACCTGTTCTCTCCCCTGTGGCGTGACGAGACCAAACAACAGATGTGAATGAGATTTCTCTAGCTAGCGAGTAGGCCCGAATACTAGGCTTTTAAGTAATGGTCTCCAGGATTTTATTATTGGTGTTTCCGCATGAGTGTTTAAAGTTTTTCCGCGGAAAGTAAACCGAAAGTCCATTTTATCTCCATGAGATCTTAACAAAAGATATGTTGCGCTCTGCATTTCTCGAATAGGTGAAAATATATTAAACGAAGAAAAGAGGAGTCATAGTTCAAAGGCTTTTATAAAAAAGGGAAAGTCCTCTTTACGGTAATTTTGAAGGGGTTGTTATTTGAGAAAATTTCAACTTGAAGGTTTTGGAAATCTGAAAATTCGTTCAGTTAGAATTACACATTGTTGTGATCACTGATAAGTTTAAAATAATTTCTTGTTAATTTCAGCGACCGAGGAAAGTCAAGTAACTCTATGTGACCCTGAATTGGGTGTATACGTTGATACTTTAAGAGGTGAGAAAACAAGGTGAAATTGCATTCTTGAAAGACGCCCTAGTATAGTTTTGGCACATTTATATTAACTTTTGTTATGTTCTGTAAATAACTTAAGAAACAAAAAAAGTATAACTCCTCGGATTTCAAGCTTTGTCAGAAAAAATAATATAATTTAAGATTTCATCTATGATTATTCGTCCCAAATGTAGAAAAGTAAATTTATATAGTACATGCACTTGTTGATTATTGATTAATCAATTAACTTATTTATCTTTTGTTGCTGGATTGGTGAGGAGTTTTTCTTGTTTTTAAATATTTATTGAATTGTCACTACCATGGGGCTGGGCTGGTAGTCGAACCTTGTAGAGGACATGATGTCTTATTATTTCCACTACCCCCACATTGTAAGTTGTGTGCAAATCTTTAAATAAGTATTTAATTAAATAAAAAATAAACAAAGCAAACGAACCTGAGCCTGGTTTGTTTTCAGGGATAGCAAAAGAATGTCTGGAGACAGGAAACAAAGAATACAGACAAGGAGAAGCTAATAACGCGATAAACTCCTACACTGAAGGACTTCAAGTCAACTGTAAAGATAAACGGCTAAACGCCAAGCTTTATAGTAACAGGGCAGCAGCTCATTTCCATTTGGGTAAGGATTTTATTTCAAACTTATAAATTTGTCGTGCAGCGATAGATAAAAGAATGCGCAATCTCCTTCAAGCAAAGACGTGATTATCGCAAGTGGACCACAATCTCAGACGCGGATCCAGGATAATGAAATGGGGGTGAAGTTTTGTAATAATATAATAGAACCAAAGCCTGGTTGAGGTGTTTGAGGTCTGTACATCAGCATGACTGATTTCCCATGAATAATTAGCATTTTCGAATTTTAGACAACGCAAATGCCAATTATATTATTTTAGAATTATAAAAAAGCCAGCTATTGAGCGCTGCATTGTGGATGGAGGAGCAAAACCTAAAAGTTATAAACAGAATCTAAAAATCGAAATCGCACGCCGTCGGAATGGCAGAGTAGACAGACCTGGCCCGGACAACGACAACGCAACGTCGTTAAAGCATGGAAACGAGGCGTCTTTGGATTACATGCTGGACAGTGTGTTTGTGGGTTCAAAATGAATAGATTGATTGGTAGAACCAGTCATCCCTTATGCACATTCTCCACCTCAATCAGAGAAATTAGAGAAATCAAATATTATTTCAATATTTGAGGGATAAGAAAAAAAAGAATGAACGGGGCTCAGAAAAGGGGGGGGGGGAGGGGGAATTAACCCATTTCACCTCCCCTGGATCCTTGCCTGAATCTAAGAGATTGCATCAAAGAAGCCGAACCCAGTGCATCCCAGATACTAGCTGGGATAGAAGACCACAGGTTAGGAGCGAGTCAAATTTTATACAGTTATTTTTTCTGTAAGAGAATCTGATCACAACATTAAATGAAATAAATTTCGTTTTTCATGACACCGCATAAAAATCAATTAAAGAAATGATCCTCGTAGATGGACCTCGATTTAAGCCATTGTAATTTTTTTGGCCTCTTTTCTGCATTTGCATGTAATGACCACCTAAAACTCATTTCCTAAATTCCATAGGAAACTACCAAGAGTGTCTCGATGATGCAGCAGTTGCTGTTCAATTGGAACCCACTTTGATTAAAGCCATCAAAAAAGGTGGGTTCTCAGGCATAATTCATCAAAACTCTTTCTATGATTTCGTCAAAAGTGAACAGTGTGGATCACGGCAGGATACATCACCCCAGGTGTCCATGATATCTGCTGTGTTTATATCTGCTATAAAGGTAAAAAGCACTAGTAAACGTCAATAAACTTTCAATTGAACCTTCGTTGGAAGCCGCTTTGTATAAGCTCCTAATAGTCCACTTTAAGTTCTTCCACTGTTGATAATTTCTTCTTTATCACAATTTTTGTTTTCGAGCTAAACAAAAATCAAATCGTTTTCTGCATGCGTTTGTACCTTGACAGTAGTAACTACCTTGCACTACCGACTGCTGCCTTCTTTTCAGGAGCCAGTGCTTGTGTCGAGCTTTCCTTGTATAAAGAAGCAAGAAGCTGGTTTCATATGGGATTGGCCGTATCCTTTCACGAATGTTTCAAACGTGATACAAGAAGCTACGCAAGAAATATTTCCAAGAAAATTAACACGTTACAGTCAGATTCGTATACAAGTAATGCAAGCGGTGTTCACTGATACCGCACTGAGCAGTTGTTAGGAGTATTCTCAAAGGACTCTTTCAATTACTGCGCAAATCTCACTTTAAAAAATTTCATTTCAAAAATTCATTAAAAAATTTCGAACTGATGGCCCCTAGTTTGTATCTCTAGGCGAACATCACCTTCACAACCAAAACTAAGCAAATAATTTCGCTTGAGAGCTGGTTAGTTCACTCTAAGATAATCAAAGAGATCAAGTCTCCAGAAGAGACCCAAGTTTGAGCTAGCGCTCCCATTCCTAAGGTTCCATCTCGTATTCTAAATTGATAAATAACACAATTCCACCACATTCTCGCACATCCATTCATAATTTATTTATCCTTAACAAGTTTTAAGATTGAAAACAATAGCAAACCCCTGGTTCATTTACTGAGCAAATCTAATGCTAAACTAAAATTTATGACAAACAGTGATGCCAGTCTCGGCTGTGGTTATCAAGACCAGGGACAGTTCAAAACAGCAATCGGGTACCATCAACGTCATCTAGAAATTGCTAAAGAAGTGGGAGACAAGGCCGGAGAGGGAGAAAGTTATGGTAATCTCGGCATTGCTTATATAGGTCTAGGACAGTTCAAAACAGCAATCGGGTACCATCAACGTCATCTAGAAATTGCTAAAGAAGTGGGAGACAAGGCCGGAGAGGGAAAAAGTTATGCCAATCTCGGCATTGCTTATATAGGTCTAGGACAGTTCAAAACAGCGATCGGGTACCATCAACGTCATCTAGAAATTGCTAAAGAAGTGGGAGACAAGGCCGGAGAGGGAAGAAGTTATGCCAATCTCGGCTGCGCTTATCAAGGTCTAGGACAGTTCAAAACAGCAATCGGGTACCATCAACGTGATCTAGAAATTGCTAAAGAAGTGGGAGACAAGGCCGGAGAGGGAAGAAGTTATGGCAATCTCGGCATTGCTTATCAAGGTCTAGGACAGTTCAAAACAGCAATCGGGTACCATCAACGTGATCTAGAAATTGCTAAAGAAGTGGGGGACAAGGCCGGAGAGGGAAGAAGTTATGGCAATCTCGGCTGCGTTTATGACAATCTAGGACAGTTCAAAACAGCAATCGGGTACCATCAACGTGATCTAGAAATTGCTAAAGAAGTGGGAGACAAGGCCGAAGAGGGAATAAGTTATGGCAATCTCGGCTGCGCTTATGACAATCTAGGACAGTTCAAAACAGCAATCGGGTACCATCAACGTGATCTAGAAATTGCTAAAGAAGTGGGAGACAAGGCCGGAGAGGGAAAAAGTTATGCCAATCTCGGCTGCGCTTATGACAATCTAGGACAGTTCAAAACAGCAATCGGGTACCATCAACGTCATCTAGAAATTGCTAAAGAAGTGGGAGACAAGGCCGGAGAGGGAAGAAGTTATGGCAATCTCGGCTGCGCTTATCAAGGTCTAGGACAGTTCAAAACAGCAATCGGGTACCATCAACGTGATCTAGAAATTGCTAAAGAAGTGGGAGACAAGGCCGGAGAGGGAATAAGTTATGGCAATCTCGGCATTGCTTATCAAGGTCTAGGACAGTTCAAAAGAGCAATCGGGTACCATCAACGTGATCTAGAAATTGCTAAAGAAGTGGGGGACAAGGCCGGAGAGGGAAGAAGTTATGGCAATCTCGGCTGCGCTTATGACAATCTAGGACAGTTCAAAACAGCAATCGGGTACCATCAACGTGATCTAGAAATTGCTAAAGAAGTGGGAGACAAGGCCGAAGAGGGAATAAGTTATGGCAATCTCGGCATTGCTTATAAAGGTCTAGGACAGTTCAAAACAGCAATCGGGTACCATCAACGTGATCTAGAAATTGCTAAAGAAGTGGGAGACAAGACCGGAGAGGGAAAAAGTTATGCCAATCTCGGCTGCGCTTATGAAGGTCTAGGACAGTTCAAAACAGCAATCGAGTACCATCAACGTGATCTAGAAATTGCTAAAGAAGTGGGAGACAAGGCCGGAGAGGGAAGAAGTTATGGCAATCTCGGCATTGCTTATATAGGTCTAGGACAGTTCAAAACAGCAATCTTGTACCATCAACGTCATCTAGAAATTGCTAAAGAAGTGGGAGACAAAGCCGGAGAGGGAAGAAGTTATGGCAATCTCGGCATTGCTTATCAAAGTCTAGGACAGTTCAAAACAGCAATCGAGTACCATCAACGTCATCTAGAAATTGCTAAAGAAGTGGGAGACAAGGCCGGAGAGGGAAAAAGTTATGGCAATCTCGGCTGCGCTTATGAAAGTCTAGGACAGTTCAAAACAGCAATCGAGTACCATCAACGTGATCTAGAAATTGCTAAAGAAGTGGGAGACAAGGCCGGAGAGGGAAGAAGTTATGGCAATCTCGGTAATGCTTATGACAGTCTAAGACAGTTCAAAACAGCAATGGGTTACCATCAACGTCATCTAGAAATTGCTAAAGAAGTGGGAGACAAGGCCGCAGAGGGAAAAAGCTGTAGCCATCTCGGCAATGCTTATTACAGTCTAGGACAGTTCAAAACAGCAATCGGGTACCATCAACGTGATCTAGAAATTGCTAAAGAAGTGGGAGACAAGGCCGGAGAGGGAAGAAGCTTTTGCCTCCTTGGCAGAGTTCGTCTAAGTCAAGGAGATTTTAACGCAGCAATCGAGGGTTTTGAACGTCACCTAGAAATTGCTAAAGAAGTCGGAGACAAGACTGGAGAGGCATGCTCACTCCGTGGTCTTGGTGAAAGTTTTGAGTGCCTAGGAAATATTTTGAAGGCGTTTGTCTCCTTTCAGTCGAGTGTAGAGGTGTATGATGATATCAGGGCCAGTCTTCAACTCAACGATCAGTGGAAGATTTGTTATCGTGATCAACACCAAACGGCGTACAAAGGTTTGTGGCGTACAAATCTACAGCAAGGTAACGTCGTAGAGGCTCTTCTTGCCGCAGAAAAAGGACGTGCGCAGTCTCTGAGAGATCTCATGGACACAAGATATCAGCCTGGAGATTCTTCAACAAACAGCTCTTCGAACAATACGTTTCTGAGTGCTGTTCCATCGAGCACAGTTTTTATGGCTATAAATGGTCCTTGCGTTTACCTCTGGGTAATACTCAGCAACAATAACATCCAGATGAGAAAGGTACACGTAAATAGTTTCAAGTATGAGAATGATTTGGAAATTTTTATTGAGCACCTGAACAAAACCGCTCTTGAGGAGATTGGAGCAAAAGTAAATGTTAGGCGCGAGAATCCTTCGCTTGATTCGCCGAAACGGGAGGCAATGGCGAGTGATGGCATCCCAATTAATGTGTTGTACTCGAAATCAAGGGCTTTACAGAAGCTTTATGAAATCATCGTTACTCCCATTGCTGATTTGATCGAGGGTAGAGAGCTTACATTTGTTCCTGAGGGGCCATTTTGCCTTGTACCTTTCGCAGCATTGGAGGACTCCAAGTCAACTTATCTAAGTGATTCTTTTACAATTCGTGTGCTTCCGTCCTTGACGACCCTCCAATTAATTCCTGATTGCTCAACTCAATTTCATATGACGACTGGTGCATTGCTTGTTGGAGACCCATGTTTCAAAGATATCATCTATCAGGGAAAACGTTTGCGGCAACTTCCAGGAGCACGGAAAGAGGTGGAGATGATCGGACGTTTCCTCAATATCGCCCCTCTCACTGGAGAAATGGCAACAAAAGATGAAGTGTTAAACCGAATGTCATCGGTGGCGTTGGTACACATCGCAGCGCATGGTAAAATGGAAAGTGGAGAAATTTTTCTGGCACCAAACACCACAAGAGAAAACCCAAAACCTCAAGAGAAAGACTACCTAATGACAATGAATGATGTGGCAGAATCTGGACTGCGAGCACGACTTGTTGTATTAAGTTGCTGTCACACAGCTCGTGGGGAGGTTATGGCTGAGGGTGTGGTAGGCATCGCGCGAGCACTTTTGGGTGCAGGTGCTAGATCTGTTGTGGTAACCTTGTGGGCGATTGACGACGAGGGAACCCTGGAGTTCATGAGTTTCTTCTACGATGCGCTTGCTAAAGGAGAGAAGGCAAGTGAAGCTCTCAATCAGGCCATGAAGTGTATGAGAGAAATTGGAAAGTTCAAGGAGGTGAAGTACTGGGCACCATTTGTACTCATTGGGGATGACGTCAGCCTGGATTTCAACGATGTTTAGACGCTGAAGTAAGCAACTATTCTGTTTATAATTTTTACTCAAAAACATAAAAAGTGACTTTGAATCATAATTTATTGTTTATATTTGAGCAGTGTTGCTTTTGCTATTGTTTTGCTTCTAATCGGGTTAAAAGTTTATCTTTTTGCCCCAGCTAATTGAGATGCGGTACAATCGCGTGGAGAAACCTACGATTACAACAATCTTTTAAGAAAAGATGATACTTGCTAAAACCAAATATCTTATATGAAAATCTTGTTGTGTAGTGTATCTCTTCATGTCTAGGGAAAAATTTTATTGCAACTCAACGATCTATTCTAAATTTAGATTATTTTATTTAACAGCTGAGGCAGTGAGCATTGGAATCCAGAGGAGTTTGTAGTTATCTACAAATGTTGATATTTGGAGCAAAAACCAGGAAGATACCGATGACATCTACGTCAAGAGTCTTCTTTGCAAAGCAGAGACAACCAAAAGACGGCCAACGTCTAATTCAACAAGTGGCATTAAAGATTTCCATTGACTCAAAAAGTTGAACTGCTGTGACGAGCATGTAGAACTTTCGACACTCAAAAGGAGAACTTTTAAGTGTTTTGATCTTTGATCTCTTGCTTAAACTTATTTCTATACATATTTTTAATGAGAAAGTTTTAAAATTATCACGACTAGCTGTCTAAAAAGTAACATTTTTTATCTAACTTAATCTATTAACAGGATCTCGGGCGTAACATTTACTTCGAGGTTAGAACGTCTGGAAAACGTTGCCAGCGTTTTCTGACAGGTTTTCTCGATCATTTTTTCTCAGGAGGGATGTAAGGCTATCATAGCCATATGCATGTCCAGAGAATTTCCATTGAACTTAGAGGGTAGTCAGTTGCCCCATTGCTCCATGATCATAGTTTATGTTCGAAGGAAATTGTGATTAGCGGTTTGAAGATTTTTACTAAGTCATTGCTTAAGTCAATGTTATTTTAATTTCCGGGAAAATAACAGATTCTGACCTTTATGGCCGGAAGTTAGTCTTAGGATTATTTATTTTTTTAAGATTTCTCCTTTACGTTTGAATGTGATAAACTGTGT
The DNA here is from genome assembly GCF_964205215.1 of Stylophora pistillata. Lineage (NCBI taxonomy): Eukaryota > Metazoa > Cnidaria > Anthozoa > Scleractinia > Pocilloporidae > Stylophora > Stylophora pistillata. The sequence goes on from NC_142520.1 coordinate 24,368,425, forward strand.
TTTTTGTATAAGCATTTCAACGTATTTTTAGGATGCTGTTTAAACTAATCGTCCAAAGGCAAAACGAATATTTTTTTTTAATTTGTTACCGACCAGCATAAAATTACGTGTCCTACGAAGCATTGAAAGAAGCACAGAAATTGCGAGGGAGTAGGAGCCAAATGATTTTATTTAGTCACTTTAATTGGTTTGTTTACCTATTGTATTAGTACAATAAAATAACGTTCGAATGTCAAAAAATGAAACAAATCGTTGGACTTTTTGTTGGAAGGGTAGGGGAAGTCAATAACAAAATGAAGAAAAGTCTCTAGCAACCTGCAAGCAGCAACTGCCTTGAATGGAATATATATATAATAATATATATAAGAATATAATAATTTATAGCTGTATGACAGTTATCGATGAATGCCTGAATCATATCTGTGAGGCCATCAAGTATTTGGCAGAATGTGTCAATCAAATTGGATCCCTAGGACAAACAAATGTGAAGAAGATAGTTATCAGAGAACTTAACCTCATAAAATCAATATTTCATCAAATAACTTCAGCTTTTCTCTTTCCCTTCTGTTTTATTTAGTTCTTTCACATGCTAAAGTAAGAAAAACAACTAAATCAGGGCTAACTTAGAGCACTAGAGTAGTTTTTGATTGTGTTTCTTGATCGGGACTCACCTTTTTTCTTGATACGCTCGTGACAAGACGAAAAAACGTCTTTCTCTGAACAAAAGTTCGTTTCGAATTTCGCTCAGTGATCAGTGTAGCTTACGCGATTTTCTGTTCTTGCACTAGCCTGCGAGGAAGTCCTCACTATAACCGCTTTAAGTAGAAGACTTGGATAGAGATCAACGAAGAAATCTTTCTGCGCAAGAACAATCCAAGAAGGTATTTTGAGTCTCAATTTCCCCTTCCCCCCATACCCCCTCCCCCTTCTCCCATACCCCCTCCCCTCCATACCCCCTCCCCCCTTCTTTTTACCTCGCGTAGGCAGTACGGGTGAACTGAGGAGAAAGTTGCAACCCACAGGAAGAATCCTGGAGCAAACGGTGAGATAGAGAAACACTCCCACTTTTTTTCAATCATCCAATTTCTTCATCGTTCTCTACCTCTGGAGACTAACGTAATGATTGCACTTTAGATTGACTTTTATTTCACTTTCTTAGGCCCTAAAGCAAATGATGCAGCAACAGGATCACGAACGGAACTTGAAACTCGACGCTTTTGAACGCGTGGAAGATCTTCAGAGACAGGTTCATCGCGTTTTTTCTATTTTCTTCAGATAAGGTGGCGTTTTAAAGACATTATTCTGTACACTGGGTGGTTTTGTTCTAATCTCCGTATTTCTATTTTTTTTTCTTCCTTTCAGATTTATAAATACAAGCAACATCTGATCAGCGATCTATCAAGGCCAGGAGTTGGAGCAGGTACGGTTTATGGCACGCAGACTAAAAATAATTCGAGTTATAAAGAAATCCGTGACTATCCACGACTATCTGACGTTATTAAACGTTTTAATTTTTGTTTGACATATGGAAGGATACTGTTGACACATACCGCTTCACTCTCTCTTAACCCCCCCCCCCCACCGCCCCATAACGAATCACTAGCCTTTGCATTCTAAATTGAATTAACGTGTATATTCTGTTTTAAATTGGTTTGAACCGCTTGCCCTGGATTTTATCCGCGTCCTTTCTTCTCGAAGAGGGTTAGACGCCGCTAGAGAACAAAGATAATTACCTTAGCAATAAGTGATCTTTTGTGCTTATGATTTCCAAATTTCAATGAGACTTTGGGCTTTTGATATAGCGTCTCTATGTTATGAAACCGGACTGCTAAAACTCCGAACCAAGGGTTGGTGCAATTTACTCCGAATTGGAAGCTCTGGGTGCATTCCGTTGCACTTTAGAGCAAGACATTTTACCCATATATTTTACCGACATTCTATTCTCCATCCTGGATTATAAATGGATTTTGGAGAATTTTCGGGGACTTGGCAAATTCTTGGAGGGAGTGGGGAATAACTCGCGGTGGACTCGGTTTTAGTTGCTTCTCACTGTCGAAACGCGATGATCACTGTAACGTAGCAACGTCAGCCACTTAGCCTGCGAGCAAAACTAAAAAAAATTCTCAGTGCTGACGTTATAGTAACTACACAAAAATCATGAGACGAACTCTTATCCTGGTCTCTTTTTATAGGCTCGAGGGCCGCATCTCGCACAGGCAAACGCCTCTTGTCCTCTTACCAGACGGTGCCGGACATCTACGCAGCGTCTCTGCTGTTCGTCCCATCCGCCCGTCCATCCGGCTAAGCCTGTTAAAGTGGTGCAGGCAGTAGCTAGAGGAGGTTTATGGCCACTCCCTGTAGTATTTCCACAGAGACAAGCCCCCACACCGGACCCTGGTGAGTCATAACAATAGGTGATGGTTCTTTAGTTTTTTATTTGTTTGTTATTTTCTTTGACAATTTAGAGAGGACGGGATTAACGCTTTCCACCCTAGTTGTCAGAGATACGTCATCTGATTGTATCAGTTTTATCTAGTTCACATTTTTCTTGATGTTTCAGTGAGTGGCTCGTATTCACCGCCTCCCAAAATTCAAAGGCCGAAAACTGTAAGTACTTAGAGAACGATGTTATTCGCCCAAGGCATTACGTCCTTTCGAATCCAGATGAATTATTATCCTAGCTTTCCGTTGAAGGACATGTTGCACATAACTGCCTTGAGTTTAAAGGACTCCGCAAATATTTGTTACAAAAAAAGAATAAGAGATAACATCAACAACCACAAGAGACGGGCAATAGAAGCAGTTTTCAACTTACTGTAGAAAAACCGAAATCAATCTAATCACCACAGCCAATCACAATAAAGGCTTACATCATTATTAGCCAATGAGAACTAATATTTAAACCAGGCAAGCAACCAAAAGCATGGGAAAACGCAGCTGACCACGATTGGCTTTCGTTTTGCCTGTGATTGGTTGAGCGGATGGTGCGAGGTTTCTGGACGAATGAAAGAAAAGGGTAAAGCAAAAACAGAGGCTCCCGGATTACTTTCGACACTCAATTTTAAAATTCATATTCTCGTTTCAGAATGTTCTAAATACTCGTTTTTCTTCCTGCAGCACACTGGTCGTTTAAGAGGGAAAATTTCGCACAGTCTCTTGGGTGACCTTCAACCAGCTGATGGTCCAAATACAAGACTTCCTTTAACATTTTTAACTTTTTTGTTGAGAGCAAAACAGACTCACTAATTGGGCTACGTTTAGCGCAATACGACCGAGACGACTTGAAAGGGCCCCGGAGAGATGAACTAGCAGCCGTAGCACATACTCGGGTTTCTTATAAAGCAGCTTGTTCACACGCTAGGGAAATGCTTTTCTTCTCTGATGATTTGGCAGCTTACTATTTCAGAGGAAGTCTATTACCTCGAATCTACAAGTTTACTCCCAGAGACACGACTTGGGTCCTAGGACTCGAAAATACGAGACCTCATCGTATTATTGACTCGAGTGATCAGTTTAATATTATCTTGAATATAACATAATATATGAATAATCATCACAAAGAAATTGTGTGGAAGAAACTTAAAAGCTCCAATAGAATAGATCAACTAGTGGAAAGTATTTTTTTACCTCTAGAATAAATGAGTTATTTATACCGTGATTATGGATACATTCTTATGCTAATGAAAACATTTGCTGAGGTTTTAACTTTTAAAAAAATCGATTGTAGAGAATTGTCAAGTGGAGGAGTTAGTTGCAGCAAAATTTCCTTATATTATGTTTATTTTGTCTTTAGTGGTAAAAATGACATCAAAACATCTTAAAAGGTTTTTATGAACCAATATTTTGAATGCAGACGGTAAAATGATTTTTGAAGAACTATACATAATCGAAACTGTAGGTGAGAATTAACTCCGAAGCGTAAATTAATTAAAGTGGTAAATGAAACCCATGAAAAACCCTCTGAGCGTTAGCCTAGTGAAGGGTATCAGGGAACTACACGAGATAAAGAAAATGTCCTTGTGACCTCGGTGTTGGAATCGAACCCACGACCTCCGAATTAGATCTACCGTTGCTCTGCCTACTAAGCTACCTTCACTAGGGCTAACACTCAGAGAGTTTTTTATGGGTTTGATTTAGCACTTTAATTTACACTTCAGTGTTAATTCTCTGTTCCATCATTCATTAATGACTATGACAATTAATATCTACGAGGGCTCAATGATGAGCCACTGGTCGGAAAATGATACCTCACTCCTTCCTCAAGGAACAAAGACTGAACTTAAGGAGGTGGAATGCGGGTTCATTTATGAAGCAGAGTTCATAGCCTATTAAATCTGGTGAAAGGAAGAACTTAAAACGCGGATGATGCATACATTTAATGTCAATACTTACCGGATAATGCTCATTATTAAAAACTAGATCATTGGATAATGCAATTCAACAATTTTTATTGGCTTAGCCATTATGGTAGATCAGCCAATATACCATAATCTACAAATATGGCGAGCGTACGTGTCAGCTTAAAATTAAAAGGGAGGTAAAAATTTAATAAAATTTAATAATTTAATTTAACGTTTTTAATAAAACAATTATTCCGCTCGCGCTTGTTGGATATGAGATGACTATAGCCAACGAGGCGCCGAGTTGGCTATCTATCATCTCATATCCAACGCGCGCTCGTGGAATAATTGTTAACTACCGCTTCTGGTTTTTCGCAGGAAAAAAATATGTAGCCAATCCCTTAACTTGTCTTCAAATTCTACTAACAAAGGTATTAGACAAGAGGGGTCTGTCAAACAAAGTCGTAGAGATACTGTACAATATCAAACTCGAGTTGTCTCGCAATTTGTAAGATGGTGTAGAAGCTCACAAGGCATTTGTATTTAGGACAATCTATCTGATCATCTGCTGTGATTTGCGTCAAGAGATTAAGTGACACAAGGGATGATATCTGAAAAGGATGTTAGCGGTTGGAGCGACTTTATCCTCCACAATACTGCAAAATATGGTCATTAGTCTGTCCATTTGGAAATTCTTTGGACCTAACAAAACAATTATTCCCTATGAAATAATTAATAATAATAGGTACATACGCCTTTGACTGAATTTTTATTGGATCGCACGTTTTTCCAATGCGGATTAAAAAACACCTTGGATCGTCTGAACGTGAAAAACTTTAATCCGGATTTAGGATTTTGTTTGTTTGGAAGTAGACATCAAGAATTGCACTGTTTGTCTTCGGTCGCCCTTGGTCGCTATGATTTGGTGTCTAGTTCACCTAATTTTGTAGCTTGGAGAATGTAAAAAAGATTGGGAAGGCTTTCAGTGACTTGAAGAACCTTACTCTGTAGCGTAGTTCTAAAGAGACCGATTAAACGATACACATTTTTATCCAACATCTTGACAGAGGAGCATGTTTGCCCGTTTTACCTACCTCTCTCACAGGATGTAAATCAAGCATTTTCTTCTGATATCTTACTTCGCGAGCAAATATTGGATCACTCAGAAAGAGGTGTTGTAGCGTTGGCGAATTGACTCGTTACATACATACATATACATACATACATACATCATCTTTATTTCACCTCGGATTTACAAGAGTACTGAGCTGTATAGCTAATTTCTCCGAGAAAGAGGAATAGAAAAAATTAATCAAGTAAATAAATAAATAGATAAATAAATAAGTAAATAAAATATATAAAAACAAATAGAATCGTATATTATATACAGTAAATTACACTGCTATTTACATAAGTAATAATTGCATTTATGTTGGAAAGAAATTTGACATATTTTAGTTCTAAACTCATTCAACGACGTCAATGACCTCAGGTCCTCTGTTAGTTTGTTCCACATGTTTGCACTGAGAATTAAATCTGAAGGAGTGAAGACCATAAGTGGTTGTATTGACATAATTATGGGATAACAAGTTTCCTTGATCCTCGTAGGTTGTATCTCCTCATTTGGAAAAGACCATGTATGTACTTCGGCATTGTTTCGCACTGAATTGTCTTAAAAACTATTTTCATCGTGTCTTGGCACCTAATACTGTACAGATCACTACAATTAATTTTGCTCAGTAGCTCCTGGTAGTGCAGAGACTTCTCATCTAGAACAATCTTGAGCGCCCTTTTGTTCAGATGCTCTAATTTATTTCCATTTCGAGCCCTGCAAAAGTGCTAGACTGCTGAGCAATATCTAAAATATGGAACAATAAATGCCTTGTAAAGTTTACATTTCACATCCGTCGGTACTATTTACCGAAAATGGGAAATTACATTAATTTGATTGTTGACCTTTGTACAAATGTTTTTAACATGGCTGTTGAACTGCAGATTCTTGTCAATGTTCACTCCTGAGAGGTCACGGTTATCTTTTACCGGAATATTAGTGTCATTCACTGTAAAACTGAAGGTGCAGTTTATATTCCCTAAAATCATTGCTTGATATTTGTCAGGATTTGAAATCATGCCATTTATACCAAACCATTGGTCAACTTCGAGGAGTTGGCATTGAAGTTTCATTTCTAACTTCACTGGATCTTTATCCGAGGCATAAATTTGTGCATCATCAGCATAAGCATTGATACAGACTCCTTTCAGGAAGTAAAAGAGATCATTCATAAATACATTAAAGAAAAGGGGTCCAAGGGACGGATCCCTGAGGTACTCCTTTTATAACCGGCAGCCAAGAAGAAAACTTGTCGCCCACTTTTACTCTCTGCGATCCTCTAGACAAATAACTTCGCAACAGAGCAACGCCATGCTAGGCTACCCCATACGCCTTCAACTTAAGTAGCAGCAACTCTTGTGGTACACAATCAGAGGCCTTTGAAAGGTCTAAAGATATCAGAGCAACGAGTTCTTTATTATCTAAGCCAGCCCTCCAATCTTCTGTTAAACACAGCAGTGTGGTCTCATAGTTATAATTCTTGTGATATGCAGAAATGAAGTCAGACAATATGTCTTTGAAATATACCGATAATTGGTCAAACAAGACTCTCTCAGAGATGTTATTTAAAATTGGCAGTAACGTTGGCGAAACGATCGGTTGGCGTTTAACGCAATGAACACGATGCTAAACGAAACTTTTTCTCGTATAACTGGGGTTGAGAGGGGATGTACAGATCAGACGAAAAAGATAAAACGCCTTTCTTGTAAACGTCTATCAACCACACTCTGCAGACTAGAGAAGCTCTAACCTGTCAGCTGAATGTTGGATTTTTTCTCTTTTGCAGCAGCTTTTGCTCTGTTACTTAATCGTTTTCTCCCCTGTTTGGTAAAGAACCTCATGTCTGTGTGAGCTGGGTTATATGACGCCAGATGTGATGATATCTACAGATACTTGACATAGAATGGCAGTTCCATGTGGGAACGAACAGAAACTCCTGCAAAAATCGTATTTCTTGGATTAGACATCGGCAGCTGTTCGGAATTTCACTGCATAGTATAAAATTATCTGCAGTAAATGGTTTGACAACAATGACTCACTTGACTCTGATGATGACTTCCGCACAGGTTGTCGAAACGTCAGTCACTGCCACCGACAACAGTCCTTCTCAGGACTACACTCACCCGGACGATCAGACTACACCTTCACATAAAATTATCTGCTGCAAAATTCACAAATCAAACTACTGACTTTTAAAAGTCTATGTAAACCATAGTGAACATACTGTTCTCTGAACACTTCCCAAGGCAGTGAAAAAATTTGTTTAACAATCCAGAGCTTGTTTATTTGGTGATCATTTCCTTTATTCTCGTAACCTTAATGTGTGATTCAGGGATGATATTGTAAGGAGAAATTAGATGCTGCTCACTTTTAGGGATCAGAGGATCAAACCACAAGTCAGAGCGACCAGCATCTAGTTTCTTATTTCAGTTCTACTCCTGAATCATCAATTAGGATTAACAGAATAAAGGAAGTGATCTCCAACCTAAGAGGCTTTGATTGATCGACAAATTCTCCTTGTCTATAACAAAGGAAATGTAGAGAGAATTGTGTCGTCTGAGCCTGGGTTCGAATCGTCTGGGTACGAAAGATCTATGGATACGAAACGACTGCTAAGCAACGAAGGAATTCCGCAATAAATTGCATGCGAAAACCAATATCGCCCAAATTGCAAATCGATGAGGGCGTTATTAGTTTTCAAGTGCAATTGAAGCCACAATTCACCACTCAAGTAATGGATTTTCCTTGAATGATTGAATTAAAATAAGGAAAAAAGAAAACAGCATTACTTATAATTGTTATGTATACGTAGATGCGAAAAAATATTACGTAGATGCGAAACAATATTACATAGCCTCGTTTTCAACTCCAAATTCCACACTAAATACCTTGCTTTATTAACCAATCAGAATGCAAGATTTTACTCAATGATGGGTTAATTCTACATTTATTTGAAAATGAGATGAGCGACACCAGCTTAATTCACAGCTGTCTTTACATTTTCTATTTAAAATTAATAAAAACATGACAATAATTATAATAAGAATGAAAACCACCTCCTACCCTCTAAGTTTTCATTGCATGTCTGTGTTCTTTGTCCAATGATATTCTTCCACTGGTTGCTAAAGTAACTAAAACAAATTAAATAATAACCATCTCCTCTCAATTTATGTCTTAAACAAAGTGATGATGATTTCTAATAATGTTAAGCCTTCTAACTTTGTTTTCTGAAAAAAAGTTCCGATAAAACTGACATGCAATCTGCATTTTGTAATGATTCTTCTTTCTGCAAGGTTTTTAAAAAACAATATCAGCACTCTAGGAGCAGAGACACCTTATTTAAAAACAATAATAATAATGGTGACTGTGCACATATCTCTCTCAACCTTAACAGAAAGAGGAATGTAATTTTGATATGCAGATTCCTACTCAATAATACACAGTGCTTCTCCTTTAAAGGAATCCTCCACCTACCAGATGTCTGAGGTCATTCAAATCCCTACACACAGAATAGAACACACTCAGGAGAAGCTGGCAGTATGCTTTGAAAAATTCCACTGAATATGAAGATGGGCTTTCTCTTGCCAGGATCTGCATCAACTTAGTCTTTGAATAGTCAGGAAGGGAATGATATAGGGCTTATAGAATCCAGTGTCAACTTGAAGCTTTTCCCAAACAATTTGACTGAGCAAGACGACGCAAATGTTTAGATGAGTTAGTTCCTGAAGCCTTAAAAAGGTAGGAAGAAAATTTTCCTGGATATCTCGAGGTTTCTCTGCTTTGTCAAGCACAATGTAGAATGTTTCATTCATGAGTTCCTTCCCTGATAAAGTATGTTTAAGGTGACGTAAAAGTCTTTCCTATTTTCACATTTGGGAGGGGCATTCCAATTGCTGTCTTTATCTGGATCTTGTAGCTGGTATAAGATGTGCTCAAAAATCAGTCTTGCTGTAAAATTCTCAACACAGTTAACTAGCACATGTAGAAGCTGTTATATCAGAGGGAAAAAAAACACAAAAGAACGAGTTACTATCAGTAAATGGTTTGATCCAAGGATCACTAGACAATTATGTTGTGTAAATGTTTGCATGGGGTTAGCAGTGTTCTTCCTTATTTTAGGCAGGACAGGTAAAAGAAATATTTAAACCATTACAGGAATTCTTGTACCCGTTGAATTTTCAAGAATTTCAAAGGATTTTAGACAGTAATACAAGGTACCACAAATGGTAAATGTTACCAGCACTGTCTGAAAGAGAGAATACAGGGTTAGTCCCAGAAAGGACTGCCATTTTCAACCAGGTTTTTGACAGCCTGAGCAAAAATTAATGTCTCTCACAAGTGAGCAATGATGAAACAACAACTCAAACTCATAAAATTCAACTCACAAATTAGTTTGGTCATTAATTGACTCTGATGCTCTCCTGATGACATCTGCTCAGCTTATCAAACCATCAATCTCAGTCACTAACAACAGTCTCTTTTAGAGCCTTCCCTAATACAGGCAGGCTCACAATGTGATTGACAATATCTGTTCATCTCAAGTAATTGAGATGAAACAGCAATTGGCCTGTATACAAAATGGCAATGCATTCAAGTAAAGAGTATGCAGCTGAACCATTCAGTGAAAGCTGTGTGGCAACAGGACTGAATAATGAAATGCTACATTAGAAGGTAACTGATTGACAACGCCGGCTCAAGTGTGCGAGGTCTAAAATTTAATGAAATTAGTGGTAAATAATAAGGGCTGACATTTAAAACCTAGGCACTTTGTTGTTGTGTAAGGCATTTTCTTATTTCCAGAGTTTTTAAGGAGAAAATTAATTTTCGAAAAGTTTAAGAAAGTGTACAATGTTTTTGGAGGTTGTTCTGTTAAAGAAAAGAGGCGATGAAAACAAGGCCTTGAGGCAACAGAATAGGAAATCAACCATGCAAATGACTCAAAGTCTGTTTTCTGCGGCGAAACTTAGCATGTGCACAAACATTATTCAGCTCTGTTCTGTGTGGGTAGTTAAATGATGTAAAGTTACCTCCCATGAGCCTTCTGCAGCCTATTTGCGTATCTCAGTAAATAGCTCTTCAACACCAGAGAGTGACTAGCATCTAATTTTCTCTTACAATATCACTCCTGAATCACACATTAAGGTCAGGAGAATAAAGAAAATGATCACAAATTGCAAGATGCTCTTGATTGAGATACAATGAATATATGAAGATCATATATTTTGAACTGCGGTATTAGATACGCATGATGCACGATCCTCGTAGTAGATAGCGCTATTTAAGCAATAGCGAAAATCAGACCTGAAAAAAATCAGGCCTGTACGGGACTCGAACCACTAACCTCTGCGATACTAGTGCAGCGCTCTACCAATTGAGCTAACAAGCCAACTGGGAGCAGGCCGTTAAGTTGATTCGTAATAAACCCGTGAAAGTGATAAATGAGATACAATGAATATATAAAGATCATATATTTTTGAACTGCGGTATTAGATACGTATGATGCACGATCCTCGCAAGTAGATAGCGCTATTTAAGCAATAGCTATCTTATGAAAGTGATAAATCAGATACAATGAAATATATGAACTTCATATATTTCATTGTACCTGATTTATCACTTTCACCGCTTTATTACGAATCAACTTCACGGCCTGCTCCCAGTTGGCTTGTTAGCTCAGTTGGTTGAGCGCTGCACTAGTATCGCAGAGGTCAGTGGTTCGAATCCCGTACAGGCCTGATTTTTTGTTTTTGTTTGTTTTTTTTTTTAGGTCTGATTTTCGCTATTGCTTAAATAGCGCTATCTACTGAGAGGATCGTGCATCATGCGTATCTAATACCGCAGTTCAAAATATATGAACTTCATATATTTCATTGTATCTCATTTCAACTTTGTTGATATATCCAAATTATTATGTAGTAGAAGGTGGTGCTTCAAAAATCAACGGTAGTGCTTCAATCTCATTTTCACATTAACCCGGCCTGGATCCTCTTTTTCTGTTTAGAGTCTTAAGAAAAAAAAAACAAATAAAAGACGAGATCATAGAGAATGAAATTAAACAAACCGAACAAAGTCTAAAAAAGACGATGCTATTTCACCTGAAAAATGTTTACATGGCTGAGCTAACAGAAAATTACCTTTTGTTCACTAAGTTTCTTTTGTTTCAAATTTTGAATTTTTTAACTGCAAGATCTTTGAGGTTACCTTTTTATATCATTATTTTATTATGTGGTATCAGTGACAATGAATAAAACCGATTCCGAAAGGTACTGAATTTGTTCTTGTCACTGGTGTTTTTTTCCCAGTTTCTAAAGATAAAGACTATGAACAACTGGAAGCGGACCCGTCTCTTTATCCGGTATCACGACTCGGTAAGATCAACAAATCGACATTAGTTTAATAGTGGTCTGTACTTTTACTTATTGACAATGATATTCGTCATCACAGTTGTTCAAAAAGGCGTGATTGAATTTTCTTTTTTGTTGAAACCGCATAAAGCTTAACAAAAAGTTGCTTTTAAGGAACTCTAGTTTTCTCAGGCTTACATATTTGTGAAGAGAAAAGAAAAGAAAGAAATCACTTGAAGCTTGTTCAGGAAGAATCTCCAAGGGAACCAGTGAATAAGAATGGGAGGTACAACACAAAAGAACTGATGTTTGAAAAAAAGCGAAACTGCCTTAAGGGGTACCGGAGAACTTTCAAGTTTATAAAATGCCGGGGGATGAATCTTCCATCAAATCAAAAACCCACGTAATGCTATTCGCCCTACCCATCAGCTTGGTTGTGTTGGTTACCTTGCATAAATACATTTACTTTGGTTTTGGGTTTTTCTACTCTTCGCTGAAAACTGCTCTTTGGGACTGATTTTGACGGTTTTTATTTTATTACGCGTTTCTTTGTTTGTTTTAAAGGTTGAGAGTTTACGAGATGAGGCTGACAAAGCTAAACGAGAGTGCTTAGGAGTTAAAAAGATTGCGGAAGAGAAAGAAGTGCTATTTAAACAAGAACAAGCAGCACTGAGAAAGGTCATTGATCTAATCCAAAAGGGTTTCTGTCCATTGTGACACTGTCAGCAGTTACATATGATGCACGATCCTCGTAGTAGATAGCGCTATTTAAGCAATAGCGAAAATCAGACCTGATAAAAATCAGGCCTGTACGGAATTCGAACCACTGACCTCTGCGATACTAGTGCAGCGCTCTACCAATTGAGCTAACAAGCCAACTGGGAGCAGGCCGTTAAGTTGATTCGCAATAAACCCGTGAAAGTGATAAATGAGATACAATGAAATATATGAGGTTCATAAATTTCATATAACTGTCAGCAGTTACTTTTAAAATCACACGTATAGATTTGACTTTTTTTCAAATGAATTATGTTTAGATTCAAAAGGTGACTGAATAAATCAAACAGCATTCGTACGTAGCAGAAACCGGAGTTAAGCACCGGCCTAATGGGCCACTAGGCTCGTAAACAGATTTTACCTTTTATTCGTATGTAGCACTCTAAATATGGTGGCTATCCTTTTTAGTGGCACGTGGAACTTTTAAACTTTGAGCGTGTTTATGTGAGGGATTTTGGCATCAGTTCCCGTCCCCAACGGTAGTAATAAATTAATAATGAATAAATATCTTCAGCCAGGAGACAACCTCAGCCTTTGTTGGTTTTCAGTCTAATCGTGAGTACGGAGTCTCCGGTTCAAAAGTGGATCAAACTCTAAAGACGAATTTAAAGATAAACAAGACCTTCCTTTTTGAGTCTTCTGGCAGGCTACTCCTATTATTACTTCTATTTACATAATGATTGTCAATATCATCATCATCTTTTACAGGCTCTTTCAGAGGTGGAGCGAGAGTGCCAGAAACTGCGTAAAAAGCTACAATATGAGGTAGGACATTTCAAGAACTTGCTTGAATTATTGTTTTGGTTTTCGCGCACATAGCGCCAACAAAGAAAAGGAAAGGACTTCGGCTTAATCGATTGCTATCAGTATTACTATTTTTTTAAGTATGGGGTAACGCTGTGCGCGTGTTGCGAGCTCCGCTATAAATGAACACTTTCAGTTCCAGAAGTATTGACCGGTAACTTATCTTCTTAATTTCGGCACTAAGCAAGCAAAAATGTGACAAGAATAGTCTCATCAACTGCGAGTCGTTCTCATGCATAGTTCAAATAGCTCTGCTATTCGTGGGTAGTGCGTCATTATGCTAAGTGTCATGTCATGTCTGTTTACAATAAATAAATAAATAATGAATTAAAAACATAATAGTAAATCACCAAATTCGCTTCACTTATTTACGAAATACGAAGCTGGTGGCAGCGTTAAGAAAGAATTAGGAATTATACCGTGGGGACTAAAGAGTGAAGAGTACTAAATGGCCACAGTTAGCTGCGTTAATTAAGTGATTGTAGTCTCGAAGAAAACAGACAAATATTCTGAAGCCTTTGAATCCACAGGAGTGACTAGCCTTTAATTTCTCCTTACAATATCACCCTTGAATCACGCATTAAGGTCACAAGAATAAGGGAAAGTGATCACCAACTAAAGAAACTCTTGATTGTTAAACAAATTTTCTTTGTCAGCACCTTAGGAAATGTATAGTGACCAGTATGGAGAACATACATGCTGATGTTAGGGTGTGTAACGTTATTGGAACAGACACGTTCAAGTCACAACTTTTAAAAAAGGGGCTGAACTGCAGACACTAGGTTGGTTTGACTTGACGTGGTTTTAACTAGGATGATTTTGAAGTGTTTGGGTGTTTTGTGTTTTCAGCAAAAGACCAAGCTTCAGAAGATGCATGCTCAGATGCAAGAAGCTCACAGTATGAGACAACTGGAGCTGGCCAAGTCTACAAACATCGATAAACTAGTGAGTGGATTAATGATCTAGGTTTTTTTTTCGTCAGCATACAAAGTGATTTCATTATGAAAAATGATACTAACATAAAAGGTTTGAAATAGAATTACAAAGATGGTGAGTTTTGATCTCGTTCTTGCACTAGCCTGCGAGGAGGTCCTCATTGTAAACGCTTTTCTGCCCGCGGAAAGATTAGAGACGAGTCAGGATGAGGTTTTCCGGGGGTCTGGCACCAATAATGAGATCCCTTGCGGACCTTCCGTCTACTCACGTTGCTAAAAGACTCAAACTTTCCCGCGGATGAGCGTGCTGAAGCGATGATATTCCATTCAAGCAGAGATTGAAAGTTATTAAGGATTTTTCTTTTTTTCATAACATCTATTTGGACTCGAAACGATTTTCATGCAAGCAGTTCAGGAAATTGATTGTAACTGCTCTCTCTGGTTCTAGATTGCAGATCTGGAGGAGAAAGAACTACAGCTTCGTCTTCTTACGCGTAAGTTATCCTTTAATGTCCTTTGATTTGTATCCTTTCATTTTATTTCGCTCCATTTCTCTTGATTTCTTTTCAATTTTAAGACTTAATGAATGTCATCTGATTCTCTTTTTTTTACATAGAAAACTTGGATAGAGATCAACGAAGAAATCTTTTCGCGCAAGAGCAATCCAAGAAGGTATTTTGAATCTGAATTTCCCCTTCCCCACTCCTCCCTCCCCCTTCTTTTCGTTCTTTTTACGGGACGCAGTACGAGTGAACAAAAGAGAAGCTGCAATCCACAGGAAGAATCCTGGAACAAACGATGCGATAAAGAAACACTCCCACTCTTTTTCTATCTCCCAATTTTCCCCTCGTTTTCTACCTCTGACTTTTATTTCACTTTCTTAGGCCCTAAAACAAATCATGCAGCAACTGGATCATGAACGAAACTTGAAACTCGACGCTTTTGAACGCGTGGAAGATCTTCAGAGACAGGTTCATCCCTTTTTGTTTTTTCTTATTTTCTTCAGATAACATAGCATTTCAAAGACATTCTGCTGTACACTAGTTGATTTTGTGCTCCTCTTTATATTCTATTTTTTTTTCCTTTCAGATTTATGAATACGAGCAACATCTGACCAGCGGTCTATCAAGGCCAGGCTCTAGAGCAGGTATGGTTTATGGCATGCACACAAAAAACATACGAGTTAAAAGGAAGTCCGTGATGCCAATATTGTTGCTATTTTGACGTGCAAGATTACTCTCCGTAAGAATCGCTAGTCCCCGCATTCTAAGTTGAATTGACTAAATGGTCAGTTTTGAATACAAATTTACTATAACTGTAAATTGGTTTGAAGCGCCTGCTCTGGATTTTATCCGTATCCTTGAAGGAGGTTAGAAGCCGCCAGAGAATAAAATGATCATGCTAGGAGTGAATCTTCTGCGCTTCGATATCCGGATTTCAATGAGACTGTGGCAAATAGGGGACATGGCAAAAAAAGGAGGGGGGGGAGAAATAACTTAGATAGATTCATTCCTAGTTGATTCTCACTGTGGAAACGGGATAATCACCGTAATGTGGCAACGTCAGCCACTTAGCCCGAGGGCAAAACAAAAGGACAAGTGTGACAAAATGAAAAAGTCTCAGTGCTGACGTTCTAGTAACTGCACAAGAATCATGAGACGAATTTTTAGTCTGGTCACTCTTCACAGGCTCGAGATCCGCATCTCGCACAGACAAACGCCCCTTGTCCTCTTACCGGAACGTGCCCGACTCTTACGCCGCGTCTCCATTGTTCGTTCCATCTTCCCGTCCATCTAAGCCTGTCAATGTAGTGCAGCCAGTAGCTGGAGGAGGTTTTTGGCCACCCCCTGTTGTTTTTCCACAGAGACAATCCACCACACCAGACCCTGGTGAGACATATTTACTCTAGCAATAGGTTTGCTTGATATTTTCTTTGACATGTTTGAGAAGGTGGGAACAACACTTTTCACTCGATAGTTTACAAAGATATGTCTTGTGATTTCATCGAATGAATAGCATCTAATTCACATTTTTCTTGATTTTCCAGTGAGTGGTTCATATTCACCGCCTCCCAAAATTCAAAGGCCAAAAACTGTAAGTATTAGTGAACGATATTCTTTGCCCAAGTCATTGCGACCTTCAGAATCGAGATGAATAATGATAATAGCTTCCCATTAAAGAACATGTCACAGTAAATGTTTGTTCTAAAAGAAAATAAAAGCTTCCATCCGAAACAACTACAGCAAAAAGGAGCAATAGAAGCAGTTTTCATCTGACTGTCGAAAAACTAAAATCAATCTAATCACTACAGCAACTCGCAATAAAGGCTTTCATCATTAGTTGCCTATGAGAACTAATATTTAAACCAGGCAAGCAACCAAAAGCGCGGGAAAACGCGGCTGACTACGATTGGTTTTTGTTTTGTGTCTGATTGGTTGAGAGGATGAGTTTTCTGGACCAATCACAGAGAAAGGTAAAGCAAAAACAAAGGTTCCCGGATTACTTTCGACACTCAATTTTACGATTCAAGTTCTGGATTCAGAATGTTCTAAATACTCGTCTTTCTTCCTGCAGCACACTGGCCGTTTGAGAGGGAAAGTTTCTGAGAGTCTCTTAGGTGACCTTGAACCAGATGATGTTCCAGATACAAGACTTCCTCCGACATTTTGAAAAGACTCACTTTGAGTAAAGTTTAGCGCAATATGACCGAAACGACTCGATAGATAGGGCCCTGATAAGAAGTCGCAGCCCCAGCACATACTTGGGTTTCTAAAACGGCAGCTTGTTCACACGCAAGGGAAATGCCTTTTCTCTATGATGATTTAGCAGCTCAATATTTTAAAGGAAGTTCATTACCTGAAATCTACATGTTTACTCTCTGAGACACGACCCAAGTCCCAGGACTCGAAAATACGAGAGCTCATTGTATTATAGACTCCACTAATTGGTTTAATGTTATCTCGAAAGTTATTTAATATATGAATAACTAACACGAAAAAATTGTGTGGAAGAAACTTAGAAGGCCTAATGGAATAGATCAAGGAATTATGAAGACTTTTTTTTATCTCTTGAATAGATGAATTATTTATACCATGATTTTGGATACATGCTTACGCTCATGACAACATTTGATGACACAGGTTTACTTTTAAAAGAGTTAATCGTAGCAATTGTCTACTTTATTTAAGATATTTGTCCTATAAGAGCTAGAAGCAGCAAAATCTTCCTCTCACCGTGTTTATTTTCTTCAGTAGTTCAAATGATTTGAAAAAATCTTCAAAGTATTTTTTAAACCACTATTTAAATGCAGGCTTGTGGGAAAAGTATCGTTCCAAAGCTAACTTTTTCGCAACTGATATAGTATTAATAAGTTCAGACTCGACCGAGCGTTACCAGTAATATCACGTCTCAAATTTCTTAGTGAACGTGCACCTCCGGTGGGATCAAACTATTCGTCCCCTCTTCGTCCAATTCGACGAAAGTTCGCGGGTAAGGACACTTTTCCTTCGGACATTTTCAACCAACCTCATGCCGAAATACACACTCGCTAATAAGCTAATATCCTTGTAAATAACTGATATCCCTTACGAGCTTTGTGTACTCGGGAATTTTTATATGGAAAAGAGATTTTGCACTTTTGCAGTCTTATAAAAATAAAGTTTTCCACGATATGAATCGAGTGTTAATTGTTACGACTATCCAGTCTTAGGTAATACTACAATATTCATTTAATTGTACATCCTTATTACGCATGATTTTCATGCGACAGCAGCGCACAAATAAACAAAATGGTCGCTTTTATCATGGTGAAAGCTCGCCAACGAGGTAAATCGCGATTACCTGTGTGGGGCTATGATGAGCTGTGTTGGCCTATGGATGCCTATACATCAAATCGTTAAATGACTACAACTGACAATTCGTATTTACGAGGGCTTGATGATCAGCCATTGGTCGGAAAAATGAGCCTTAACCCCTTCCCCAGTAAAGAAAGACTGGATTTTAGAAGGTGGAATGCGGGTTCATTGACGAAAGGGGAGAACTTAAAACGTGGATGATGCATCTATTATATCTCAATACTTTCTGGATAATGTTCAATACCGCTTCTCGTTTATCGCAGGAAAATATATTTAACCAATCTCTAACTTGGCGTCCGTTATACTGGCAAAAGTATTAGACAAGGGGGGGAGGGGGGGGAAAGGAGGTCTGTCAAACAAAGTCGTACAAGTACTGAATAATATCAAACTCAAGTTGTCTCGCGATCTCTGAGATGGTGCTGAAGCTCACGAGGCATTTGTATTTAGGACAATCTATCTGATCATCTGCTGTAATTTGCGCCAAGAGATTTAGCGACACAAGGGATGATATCTGACAAAGGATGTTCGCGGTTGGAGCGACTTTATCCTCCACAATACTGTAAAATATGGCCATTAGTCTGTCCATTTGAAAATTCTTAGGACCTAACAGGACAAAACGAAAAAGAGATTACTGACGGTTAAAAACAATTTTGGGCCAGTTGGATTGGACTAAAGAAATAGCGGGGGGAGGGGGTGGAATATGGCTAATTAATATTATTAAGTTATGATGCCTTTCACTGAAATTTTATTGGATCACACGTTTTTCTAAGGCGGATGCAAAAATACCCTGGATCGCTTGAACGTTGAAAACTTCATTACGGATTTTGGATTTTCGTTAAAGGAAGTAAGCATCGAGGATCGTACTCTTAGTCTTCGGTCGCCCTGTGTCGTTATCGGTTGGTGTCTAGTTAGGTTTACGGTGAAGTCGCCCGAAAGTCATCTCGCCCGAACCTGAGTCATGTTAGCCGAAATTCCTAGTCATGTCGCCCGAAATTTTATCGAGTGTTTAGACTTGAAGAAAAGTAACTTAAGTAAATTCTTAAGTAAATCGCAAGGAATAAACTCAGTGCTAAGGAACATGCGGAAAGCTGTAGTCTCAAGCTTCCTCAAGGTTACCGTGCACCTTCAGGGGTGTCTCGTGTGCAAGCGATGTAGCGCGTCCGGTTTAAACTGTAGATATCTAAACCCTTATATCAAATTAAGGCTTATAGGCCACCGTAACGATTACAAAAAATGACGAAGGGTAACGCTCGAAACGTGAGCTTTTGTAGTCGTTACTGTGGCCAATTTACCATTTAAACTTTGTTGATATATCCAAATTATTTCGTTAATCCCACCGACGCAGCCCCAAACAGTTTCTTTCGAAACTATCAGCCTTTAAGGCTTATAGGACTGGCTAACAGACTATACCAAAAATTTTGAAAAAAAATTAATTGACGAATTTTTCACGACTTCTAAATGCGAGCGTCCGAATCACCTTTTGAACATTATGTGTCGGAGCGAATTTTGTTTTTCGCTTATTTAAAAATTGTTCCTCCGTTTCCGGGACCAAAGCGCTACAAAAACGTGTCTGCGATTTGCCATGTTCAATTTCAGTGAAAAGTTAAAGAACATTTTTGAAATAGGATTAAAAAAATGTGGAGTGATCGTATAAAAATCGCTCTTGAAAAAAAAGTATTTAGAAATAAAAAATTCGGAGACACATTTTTGTTGTTTATATGTAAAACTAGCTACTGTCAAAATTTGAGAGCAGTCGAACAAATCCCCTTCGACTTGTAGTTCGATGCCGCAAGAGAACATGCAACGCACAACCAATCTATTCTTCCTCTGATTACAGAGCCAAACGGTAGGTGGTTTGGTCGGTACCAGTCCTACAGATACGATGCTGCCAAAAACCGCAATTGTCGCACTGAAGGGCTTGCTGGCGCGCTCGAACTTCATTTTCGCACTCGATACAGGGATGATGGCTCATTGTATATTTCTTTTGCGTACGCGTAACAATCTCGTGTTTCAGCGAGCTGATTATCTCGGATTGAGGTGGCTGAGGATGTATTTTTCTGATATGTGCGAAAAATTCTGATAACTGAAAGTGTTCCGCTTATAATTACTAGAATCTGTGCTGTAGAATGATCAGTTTAGTTCATAGCAACGGACAACGCTGAAATGAACAGCGCTATCTGAGTCTTTCTTTAACTTCATATTTGCATAGGTTAGCGGACGAAAACAGTTTACGAGTCAACATTTTAAGAGTTTATTCTTTGCAATTTACCTAGGATGTTACCTTTCTTCAAGTTTAAACACTCGAGAAAACTTTGGGCGACATGACTCAGAGTATTGGGCAACATGACTATGAGTTTCGGGCAACATGACCGGTTCCGGGCAACATGACTTCGGGCGAGATGACTTTCGGGTGAGATGACTTTCGGGTGAGATGACTTCGGGCGAGATGACTTTCGGGCGAGATGACTTTCGGGTGACTTGACCGGTTATTAAATGAAGTTCACTTCATTTTGTAGTTTCAGGAACATAAAAAAAGATTGGGAAAGCCTTCAATGGCTTCAAGAATCTTCCAGGGTAGTGTAGTTCTAAAGAGACCGGTCAAACGATACACATTTCCATCCAACATCTTGACAGAGGAGCAAGTTTGACTGTTTTATTCACCTCTCTCACGGGTTCCATTTTCCATTTTATAAATCAAACATTTTCTTCTGATATCTTGCTTCACGAGCGAATATTGGATCATTTAGAAAGAGGTGTTGTAGCGTTGGCTAACTGACTCGTTGGCCTCCCGGTTAGCTCAATGGATAGAGCGCTGGACTGTTGTGCGGGAGGTCGAGGATTCGAGCCCCGGCCTGACCAACACTCAGAGTCTTAAAATAATTGAGAAGAATATGCTACCTTTCTATAACATCAAGAAATGATTAGGTATTCTAGTCTTCTCGGATAGGGACGAATACATGGAGGTCCCGTCTCCTGCAGGGTTAGGGGCAGGAGACGTTAATTTCCCATGCACGAGATTACTGCGTGATGGATGTCCTCCCCTGGGGTGGGATGGGTGGGTAACAGGACCCCCGTTGATACCAGTGTTCACTACACTGAAGGGGCTATCCTGTATAAATATAGATGTCTACTCTACTCTAAATGACTGGTTACCGATGAACGCAATCAGCACGATGCTGAACGAAACTTTTTCTCGTATAAGGTTAAGTGGGGATGTACAGATCCGACGAAAAAAATAAAACCCCTCTGTTGTAAACATCTATCAACCACACGCTTCAGACTAGAAAAGTTCTAACCTGTCAGCTGAGTGTTGGATTTCTTCCCTTTTGCAGCAGCTTTTGCTCGGTTACTTAATCCTTTTCTCCCCTGTTTGGTAAAAAACCTTCTGTCTGTGTGAGCTGGGTTATACGATGCCAAATATGCTGAGATCAACAGATACTTGGCATAAAATGGTAGCTCCATGTGGCAACGAACAGAAATTCCTGCAAAAATCGCAGTTCTTGGATTAGACATCTGTAGTTGTTAGGGATTTTGCTGCATAGTAGAAAAATATCTGACGCAAAATTTAGCAATCAAGCTACTGGTCTTCAAAAGTTCCTTTAAACCCCACCTCTACGACCTATGATCAAACATCCTTTACACTGCAATGGAAAGGTTAATTCCAAATTATTTTAGACCGAGATGAGCAGCACCAGCCAAATACAGAGCTGTATTTACTTTTTCAATTTAGAAATGACAAATTATAGAAACACAGAATTAATGAAAACAATCTCCTACCCAAGGCTCCAAAGTTTTCATTGCCTGTCTGTGTTCCCTGTCCAATGATATTCTCCCACTGGTAACTGGACACCTCCCTAAGGTAGACTGTGTGGAGAGCTTTCTTGAGATGAGGCTCAATGTTTCGCCACAGCTTGTGACTGTCTGTCAATTGAGCTTCACCAGATGTTATTGGTTCACAATATTTTGGAAAATGAAGAAGAGCCTACACGTATCACAACAGTAAGAATTTAATTCTTTTGAAAAGTAACTTTAAAAAAATTAATTAATAACCATTTCCTTCCAATTTCCAACTTGAGCAAGGTGATGATGATTTCTAATGTTGTTAAACTAGGTAAATTTGTTCCTCCCCCCAGAAAAAAGGTTCCAACAAAATTGACATGTAATCTGCATTTGTAAAGATTCACCTCTGTGTAAGGTTATAAAAACAAAATCCCAACTTTATGAGCACAGCCACCTTTATAAAAAAAAAAATTTATGGTGACTGTGCACATTTCTTTCTTAACCTTTACAGAGAGAGGAATTTAATTCTGATATGCAGATTCCTACTCAATAACACCACAGTGCTTCTCCTTTAGAGGAATCCTCCACCTACCAGATGTCTGAGCTCATTCAAATCCCTACACACAGAATAGAACACACTCAGGAGAAGCTGGCAGTATGCTTTGAAAAATTCCACTGGATATGAAGATGGGCTGTCTCTTGCCATGATCTCCAGCAATTCAGACTTTGAATAGTCAGGATAGAGAATGACAAAGGGCTCACAGAATCCAGTACCAACTTGAAACTTTTCCCAAACAATTTGACTGAGCAAGATGACACAAATATTTAGCTGAGTTAGTTCCTGAAGTCTTAAAAAGGCAGGAAGAACATTTGCCTCGATATCTCGAAGTTTCTCTGCTTTGTCAAGCACAATGTAGAATGTTTCATTCATGAGTTCCTTTGCTGATAAAGAATGTAAGTGGCGTAAAAATTCCGTCAAATTTTCACATTTAGGAGGGGCATTCCAATTGTCATCTTCATCTAGATCTTGTAGCCGGTATAAGATGTGCTCAAATATCAGTCTTGCTGTAAAACTCTCAACACAGTTAACTAGCACATGTGGAAGCTGTTATATCAGAGGAACAAAAAAAAAAAGAGAGAGAGAGTTACTATCAGTTGATGGTTTGATCCAAGGATTAAGAGGCAATTGTGTAGTGTGATTGTATGTGAGGGATTAGCAGTGCTCTCTCATATTTTAGGCACAACAGGTGAAAGAAATTTTTCAAACTGTTGGACCACTTCTTTTACTTGTTGGATTTTCAAGATTTTCAAAAGATTTTAGACAGTAATACAAAGTATCACAAATGGCTCACAATCTGATGTGGGCTCAGCACAAACTCTTGAACTTACTAACCAAGTGGTTGGTTACAACAATTTCAGTTTGTTTACTAGCCAAACTGGCTAGTGTAAATCGAAAACCACTCGCCCAAACTGAATTTCTACTAGTCTGTGGCTAGTTGGCTACCATTACTGATACTGTCGCATCCTGGTGATCGAGATTACGCACAAGTGCTTGAGATAAAACAGTATGGCCTGTATACAAAATGCACCTCTGCATTCAAATCAAGAGCATACAGCTGGACCATTCAATGACAGCTGTGTGGGTAGTCAAATGATAAAAGGTTACCCGGCCGTCATGAGCCTCCAGCAGCCTCTCTGAGTATCTCAGTCAATAACCCTATGACACCAAAGAGTGACTAGAATCTAATTTCTCCTTACAATATCACCCCTGAATCACATATGAAGGTCAAGAGAAAAAAGAAAATGATCACCAATTGCAAGATGCTCTTGATTGTTCAACAAATTCTCTTTGTCAGTGCCTTAGGAAATGCATAAAGAACAGTAATGGAGATTACATTTATGCTTGTTAAAATTCTAGTTACCCTCCATAAGATAGCACAGTCTGTTTTCGCGTCAAAACACACAAAATCAATATTACGAAAAGCTTTTTCTTTCTTAGCAACAATCAGTTGATGTGATTTCTCTCAAATTATACTCGTTTGTACTCACCTCAAAATCTTTTAGCAAAGTCTGCACAACAAATGATTTCCCTGTACCGATGTGTCCACAAATGAAGATCGCTGGACAAGAGAATGTCTTCCTTTGCCCAAAAAGAGTTAAAAGTGTATCGATTTCATTCTCTCTGCCAATTACTTTGGTGTAAAGTTTCTTAACGTCGTCTTCACTAAACCCGAATAGCCCGCCATTCGCCATATTGGTTCACGCAAAGGCACTGGGGCGAGTTGTCAAGACTTTTACTATCAGGGAGTGGGTGCATTACCCATTTTTTTTTTTTTCGGTTTTTTTTGTTTTGTTTTTTTTGTTTGTTTTCGTCTGCGTTTTATGATCTCAAAAGCGAGGAATCTTGGTCCTTTTATCTTTATAAATAGAACCAGGACTTCTAATATGCAGTGATAGACCCAGAGCTTTTTTTTGCTTGACTTTATTTCATTTTCAATGGTCTGAAATTACGAGAATAACTCTCCTCCCCCTACTACTGTTGACAAGGATTCTTCAGAAAACCAAAATGGCGTCCTTTTAGTTCGCTGTTCGCCATTAATCTTTATAACTTTGTGTATGACTGTATTTACCCTTGTTCTTTGCTTCGTGCTTTATCTGCAACATAAACACAAGACACTTGACCACATTCCAGGCCCTAAACGAGATGAATTTTTCCGAGGAAACATACAGACAATCGAACGCTTGAAAAACAGCATGGATTCACCAACGGCTTCGAAGTTTTTAAGTTTCTTTCCCAAGAGTACGGCCCTGTAATAATCGTCTGGATTTTTCACATCCCGTTTTTCTACGTTTCAGATCTTTAATAATCAAAGAAGTGCTGATAACCTCCAATCTCCCCAAAGATGCTTGGTCTTACGATCAGCTCGGTTTCCTCTTCAAGGAGAGGTTTATGGGTAAAGGTCTTGTTTCCGAGACTGTTCTTGGAAAATCGAAATCCAAACGGCTGCCGATCAATCCTGCATTTCACAGGAAGTATTTAAAGGAGCTTATGGAACAGTTTAACTTGAGCTGTGATGTGTTTTTGGCAAGACTGACTGGGTTAGCTAATGGTAAAACTGAAGTGAAAATGGCAGATGAATTTAACCGGATAACTTTGGATTTAATAGGGAAGGTAAGGGGTGTATTTCGCAGTTAAGATGCAACTGAATTTTTAGGATACGAATGACATTTAGGAGATACAAATGCACTCACCACTCTACCCAATAACGAATAGTGAGGTATACTTTTTTTTTATTTGTGCCCACCCGGAAATTAACAAAGGAAATAGAATTGGGGAAATTCACAGTTAAAAAGTTTTTACCTTATTTCCAAATGTAACTAAGAAGGGTCTGTAATTGGCCACAGAATAGACTTTAATAGGGTAGCAGAACTGAGAGACCAGAAGCACATACACTGCACCCAGCAAAAATTGAATCAAGTACCTTCCCCCCATGGGAGGCCTGTCTACTGGTACAGATACACAGGGGCTTCATTAATGTTTTCTGCAGGAGGGCAACTGGTTTTCACAGGCGGGCAAAACTCTTTGAACTGAACTTCTTTACTAGATTATAACTTTCCTCCAGACCGTCAAATCAGGTGGGCAAAACCGTCCTCACAACCGGTCAATTTGCCCGGTGCCTGGCCCTTAATGAAACCCCTGGATACATTGTTATTTTTTCAGCCCATGGCTGACCCATCTAAAATTTTTTTCTAGTCCACTCAGTATCTTTTTGGAGTTGCGCCAATAACACTAGAGACCTTTCTGCATGATGATGTATAGTGTAAAGCTTGTACTTTCTCTCCTTTTTAGGTGGCATTTGGAATTGATCTAAACGCTGTCAATGATTCTGATTCCTTGTTCCCAGAAGCCTTTAAAGAGTGTTTAGTTGCTCCAATTTGGTGTTTATCCCATCCTCTTCATGCTATTGACTTCACAACCTATGGCTATCAAAACACAGTTGTGGCAGCGGTTCATTTTTTACAGGATACTGGCAAGAAGATTATAGATGAGAGAAGAAAGGCAGTATTGAATGGCGATGATGTTCCATCAGATATTCTCACCTATATCCTGAAGTCAGTTCCTGAAGACACTCAGTTGGATTATGAAGAGATGTTGGACCATTTTCTCGCGTTTTTATTGCAGGTACAACATGACTAACAATACCATAACCAGTGCTCATTAAATTAGGAAAAATCCAGGTCGCCCTTCTGGCAATTGCCAGACAACCAAGCCCCTGACTTTGGTTGCCCTGATGAGAACTTGGTTGTGCTCATGCATGATCTCGAGCCCTTCGGCTACTTGTCAGTGGTTATTTGTGATAGATTAAGCACGGGTATCTCGCATGCAGTATTGAAAGAATTGATACTCTACGCTAGTATTGATAATTTTCGATCTGACCTTGGTATCGTTGGTATCAAATATTTGGTATCAGTATCAGCCCATCCTTACTTATTGAATCAAGCAAACTGCGTTAATTAATTTCCACAACCTTTCTGGCTAGATCCATCCATCAGTATCAGGGATAAACCTCACATTTTAGGCTATTTTTATCTCTCAAGTTTATAGCTTCTACGCTTTATTCTGTTAGGCATCAAAGTGATGTAAGTACTTCAATTTTTTCCTGGGTTGTCTGGCGAATTCTTCTGGGGCAACCTGTCCTTTACTTACTCTAAAGTCTGATTGCGTGAATGAATGAATGAAGTTTTATTTGTCTCAGGCAACCAGGCAACCGCTAATTTCAAGCACTGCATAACATGTACATTGTAGGAAATGCTTGTTTGCTATGACACAGTTTGAAATTAAAATGATGCTTGGAACAGCTTTTGAAATCAAATTATGTATAATAAAAATCAAAAGCTTGTTCCAGTGTCCTCTTAAGCAGTTTTGTTTTCAATATTTTAGCCAAAATCCTCAAAAGTCTCTTGGTAATTTTATTATCTTTCTTACTCTTTACTAAACATGGTGCTTGCAAAATTGCTGACCATAGCCATATACAGGACAACACACTGTCACTCGTTGATTAACTCAGTCGAAGGCCCAGCTTGCCAAAGACTCCTCTCAGTGACAGAACCTTGGACAGCCAATTTCATGTGTCTAGGGATCTGTTCACTGCAAAAAAGTCAATTTTGTCCCCTCCCACACTTAAAACTTAACTACATTTTGTGTGCTAATTTAACATGAATTAAAATTTCAAAGCTGACATGTCATGGAAAAGCACAGTAACAACTATAATTTCCTCTCTACTTTAGTTACATGTATCAGATATAGTAATCTATCTCAAGGCATCGCGCCCCATTCAAGGGGAAGAAAACCCAGAAAATATTTGGCGCACAGGTAGTTTCATGCATCTGAATACTGCAAATTGTTCAATATTTTCATTCTTTTTCTTAGGTGAGGAAACCACTTCAGCAGCTTTGTCCTTTATGTTGGCTGAAACAGCAAAGAATCCTTAAGTTGAGAACAAGTGAGTTAAGTATTACACAGACCTCTTCTCCATCTAGTACACAGTCATCATACCACCACATTTCAACAATTTCTACATTGTGTAATAATCAGGGATAAAATCCTTTCAAATTTGTTACAGGTTAGTGCAAGAGGTTGATGATATCTTTGGTTCTCGTCAGTATGTTTCATGCGATGACCACGGCAAACTAGGTTATACAGGTCTTGCCATGAAAGAAACGCGTTGGCTTCACCCCAGCATCCCTGGTTTCACCTGAGTAATGGATAAGAATTGTGAATTACGAAGGCACAGAATACCAGCAGGAATATTGATAAATATTGGTGTGTTTACTTTACACAACAGCCCCAAGTACTACAAGTACAGCACGACCCCGAGGGATTCAATCCTGAGTGATTTTCAACCTTATATGATGAAAATGAAGTAGGACATTGACACTTTTACCACATTCCTTTTTCACTTGGCCCACAACACTGTATCGGTCAGGCTATTGCTGAATTTGAGGTCAAGGTACTCATGTCACGGTTTCTGAAGTTGTTCAAGTTTAAGCTGGTTCCTGGACAGGATTTGAACTATGAGGAACCCAATCACCAAAGGACAAGATTCGTTGCACTTTGCAGTCATTGTTGTTAACTTAATACTGTTAGCACGTACGTTTGATTTAGGCAATTGAAAATATAATTCTAATAAGGAACTTAAGCACTAAGGACAAGAAATGCTGAGGATTTAAGAATTAGTAAATAAAAAATTAATGTATATTATAAGCTGCAATTTCGCAAATGGCTGTGTGTCTTTACCGTCTCTTGCATCACCACACCTCAACTTCAGCGTAACTTATGTGAGCAGCTTGTGTTCCAAATGGAAACATAAATAATTTGCTGCTTGCGTTTCAGTTCTCAGCCCATGCAAATGTAGTTGATTTCATGTTCTTGCTGCTGTGTAGAGGGAAGCCAAGAAATATAGAAAGTTTGAAAATGCATAAGCCGAGCAATTTTTCTACTCATCAAATCTTTTGTTTCACCTCCTTGTTACTGTGACTGTTGTTATCTGTTTAACAGTGGCAGATCCAGGGGGAAGGTCGGGGGGTCTGGACACCCCCCCTCCCCTATCAAACCTGACGCTTACAACTTTAAGACAGGATCGTATATCACTTTTAACTGGCTGATTTTTTTAACTTAATCCAAGTAAACGGTAAGCGGCCAAGGAATTATAACATGCAACCGCGACTGGTGGGAGGGTGTGTGGGGGAGAAGTAATTTGCCTCAAAGAGTCCAACAGTCCTTTGTGAACCAAAGTTTGAACCCCCCCAATCAAAATTTCCTGGATCCGCCTCTGTTTAAGCATAGTTAGTAGAGGTTTAAGGTCCTTAATACTGGGTTAGTGCAGTTCATAAAAATCCCCTAACAGTCATGGAATTCATTCAGACTTTTCACGCAACTAAACTCGAGGAAGATGAGTGCTAGTCAGGAATATAATGGTTAGGAATTTTAAAATTTCAAAAGAGTACCAATCTCGTGTTAGTGAAATGTACATTAATTTTGTTATTGTACTTATATTTTACATGTCCATATACACCTGCTGCTTTTAGTTTGACTGGAGCATTCAAGTTTTTATTTATATGGAATTTAAAGTCTGCGCGCGTTTTAATTTCCCTAACACATTAACTCCCAGAAGTGATTAACATGTAAATTTTCACGTATGATGTGCGATCCTCGCAGTAGATAGCGCTATTTATGCAATAGCGAAAATCAGACCTGAAAAAAATCAGGCCTGTACGGGACTCGAACCACTGACCTCTGCGATACTAGTGCAGGGCTCTACCAATTGAGCTAACAAGCCAACTGGGAGCAGGCCGTTAAGTTGATTCGTAATAAACCCGTGAAAGTGATAAATGAGATGCAATGAATATATGAAGTTCATATATTTTGAACTGCGGTATTAGATACGTATGATGTGCGATCATCGCAGTAGATAGCGCTATTTATGCAATAGCGAAAATCAGACCTGAAAAAAATCAGGCCTGTACGGGACTCGAACCACTGACCTCTGCGATACTAGTGCAGCGCTCTACCAATTGAGCTAACAAGCCAACTGGTAGCAGGCCGTTAAGTTGATTCGTAATAAACCCGTGAAAGTGATAAATGAGATGCAATGAATATATGAAGTTCATATATTTTGAACTGCGGTATTAGATACGTATGATGTGCGATCATCGCAGTAGATAGCGTTATTTATGAACTTCATATATTCATTGCATCTCATTTATCACTTTCACGGGTTTATTACGAATCAACATAACGGCCTGCTCCCAGTTGGCTTGTTAGCTCAATTGGTAGAGCGCTGTACTAGTATCGCAGAGGTCAGTGGTTCGAGTCCCGTACAGGCCTGATTTTTAACATATTTGTAACATATTTGCTAAATAAAGGTAAAAAAAACGCCATTTCGCAAAATTGTAATTCTCTCAAAATTACTACTTTGCGAAACGAGTTTCTATTATGGTCAATAAATTGAGAGGTGACCAGGCTCTTAGAAAGATTGATCATTTTATTAGTGGACATATTTTGTTTCGGACGAAGAGGACATATTTGTCAAATAAAGGCGAAAAAACGCCATCTCGCAAAATAGTAATTCTGTCAAAATTACTACTTTGCGAAACGAGTTTTATTTTGGTCGATAAAATGAGATGTGACCAGGCTCTTGGAAATATTGATCATTCTATTAGTGGACACATTTTGTTTCGGACGAGGAGGACATATTTGCTAAATAAAAGCGAAAAAACGCCATTTCGCAAAATAGTAATTCTGTCAAAATTACTACTTTGCGAAACGAGTTCTGTTATGCTCAATAAAATGAGAGGTGAGCAGGCTCTTAGAAATATTGATCATTTTATTGGTGGAAACATTTTGTTTCGGACGAAGAGGACATATTTGCTAAATAAAGGCGAAAAAACGCCATTTCGCAAAATTTCGTTTCGTTTCGTTTTGCAAAATAGTATAAGCCCAGCAGAAGCGCATGATGAGCACGTGACAGAGCTAGATTACGTGCTTTATATAATTTTAGCTCTTGTCAACATCAAACCAGCCAAAATTTCCTCGAAAATGAAGCGAAGTGTAAAACAAAGCCTTAGGTTAAAGAGAGAAAAAAAAAAAAACAAAATGCCTACGGTTCTCCTGTATTTCTAAAGATTGCGGCAGCAGTTTTGATTTCGCGACATTCACCATCTATAACGATAACAACGGTAATGTAGTTGCCGGTGACATAACAGCATTTTTATCTGTTTCGAAACCATGACATCTTCATCGCACGCAGTCAGAGTATCATTTATATCTTCACATGTAAAGATGTCAATGTTGTCACCACAACCAGATTTATCAACATGACGGTTTTCTTTTCCATGCAAAGATTTTGTTTACATCTGCGGACGCTTTTAAGACTGAGCTTGATATTTTTTTAAAGAAAATAGTCCCTGAAATAAGAAACTGTTAAATTTTTTATGTCCAAAGTTAGTGGTTTTCGGACGACCTGAGTTTTCGATGCAGTAGATCTTGTACGTGATCAGTATGCGGCAGAAGTGCGTGATCAGCGCGTGACAGAGCTGGATGACGTGTTACATTCAATTATAGTTCCTTGCAAAATGAAAACCAGCCAATATTTCTCGAAAATTAAACAAAGCCTGAGGTTAAAAACGTGAAAAAATTACGAAATACCTACGTCTCTACTCTATATCTGAAAATCGCGGCAACAGTTTTGATTTTGCAGCATTCACTACCTATAGTTATGATAACGTTAATGTGGTTGTCGGTGAAATACCAGCATTTTTTTCTGTTTTGAAACCATGACATCTTCATCGCACGCAGTTAGGGTACCATTTATATCTTCACATGTAAAGATGTCAATGTTGTCACCACAACCAGATTTATCAACAGGACGGTTTTACTTTCTATGCAAAGATTTTGTTTACATCAAAGAATGTTTCTAAGGCTGAACTTGATGTGTTTTAGAGGAAATAGTCCTTGTAATGAGAAATTGTTGAATTTTTTATTTCCAAAGTCAAAGTGGTTTTCGGGCGACCTGAGCTTTCGATGCAGTAGATCTCTGAATTCAGTTCTCTTGGGAGTTAAAGCTTTAACTCAGGCTCTACGTGATCAGTGTGCGGCAGAAGCGCGTGATCAGCGCGTGACAGAGCTGGATGACGTGTTACATTTAATTATAGTTCCTTGCAAGATCAAAACCAACCAATATTTCTCGAAAATGAAGCGAAGTTTGAAACAAAACCTGAGGTTAAAAAACGTGAAAAAATTACGAAATGCCTTCGTCTCTTCTCTATATCAATAAATGGAGGAAACAGCATTGATTTCGCAACAGTAACGATCTACGGTAATAATAACGTTAATGTAGTTGTCGGTGAAATACCAACATTTTTTTCTGTTCTGAAACCGTGACATCTTCATCGCACGCAGTAAGGGTATTATTTATATATTCACATGTAAAGATGTCAATGCCTCACCACAACCAGATTTATCAACATACATGACGGTTTTACTTTCCATGCAAAGATTTTGTTTACATCAACGAATGTTTCTAAGGCTGAAAGTAATGTGTTTTAGAGGAAATAGTCCTTGTAATGAGAAATTGTTACATTCTTATCTTCAAAGTTGAAGTGGATTTCGGGCGAGCTGAGTTTTTGGCGCAGCATATCTTTACATTCAGTGCTCTTAAAATGTGCTTCAAAATTGCCTTTGATTCAAATTTGCAATCAACGTCTACATAATAAACAAGATGATATCCGTTCGCTTTTTAATACTTATTTATCTCACCTAGTTTAAAATTTCTCTTTGAAGGAGTTAGAGATATGATCTACCCTCCATGGCAAATAAAAACTCATATCCACACGTACGGCCATGTAATACCACCTTTATGTGTATTACTGACGCTGAGTTTGTTTGATTCGTAGCCACATCAGCCTAACTAAGCGGAAGTCTAACGACCACCTCAAAGAAGAAAAAACAAAAAAAAAAAAAATAGAATAATAACCAGAGGGCTACAAAAAAAATTGAATAATATTAAGTGGGAAGTTTATGTTATTGTTATTGTTATTGTTATTGTTATTATTATGTTATCCGGATTAATGAAAATGAAAAGCTGAAAAATGTTACGTCGCCCAGTTCTAACTTGACGTAAAAATAGTGAAACAGTGTAATCATAAAAAATAATCATGTACCACGAAATAAACAAATGATACCAGATTTTCTGTTTCGAGTTCGATATTCAGCTTCCTCGTTACTGCTGGTGTGAGCAAGTACACTGTTCTGTTATACACTTGTGGGACAAATCACCATATCACAGGAGTTAAGGTGAGAACTTAATGAGTCAGTGAATGAGATAAGAGGATATTGACTAGATATACAAATATAAATGATTTGGATCATAAGACGAACGAATGAGAAAATATCGATCTTAGTTACTCGTGACGAACGTGGGAGAGAGAAAAACATCGTCTTTCCTCTCGAGAATTCGAGTCTTAGGCCTTCGGATTGTACGATCTGAAGCTCTCCCACATGTAGCTAAAATGACAGAATTATTTCTCGATGCTGACATTAAGAATATAATAACAGACCTTGAATTAGCTGAATTTTTCTACCCATGAGGATCTATAGAGCTACAACATTACTGTTTCCAGTATCATGTGCACCGCTTGTCTTATATGAACCATAATATATGGCCTCCCTTGCTGCATCCCAGCCGCAGCAAAAAGCTCCGGGGATCAACGAGAGAGAGAGAGGTGCTTAGATTTCTTCTTCATGGTCCCAGCCTACAACTGGTTCAGTAACGCCAAAGGTTTCTAAACACAAACACAAATAACAAAACACTTGAATACGCTCAGCGGAAATGATTTTAATCTCTTTTTCCTTCAGTTACAACAAGAGGTCAAGTATCCTTGGAAAATAGCTTTATTGGAGTTTAATTTCGGCACTCTTTGGGTAAGGAAAGATATTGAAGTAGTATATTGAATTCGAGAATTGTGAGAAAAATACACTCAAAGACCACTTTATTGTTGATAGGATGTTGTTCAGCTTTACGTCTCCCTCTGGAGACGAACATGTGTAGATCGTTCTCACAGAGTAGATATCAATGCAACTGATTCAGTCAAAAGAAAATTGTGATCGTTGAGAGCCGAGAAAGTTATCTCTTATGGGAAGTATTTTGATGTAGCACCAAATTCTCTTTCCAGGCGGGAGGCAGTCACCGAATGAAACCATCGGATAGATGGACGTCCATTTAATCTTATTTTAATTTAATTTTCCGAGAGCGGAGCGAACGAGCGATATATCGAGTTAATTACTCCAAGAGAAATTGTATTGGTGAAATTTAACTCGCGGAATGAATTCATCCTTTTCGACTCAGTGTACGTCCTGCTCTGAAGAGAAAAAGAATTTCACGGATTTCAAGTGTTTTCCGCTGAAAGGGAAATAGCTGAATCTACATCGCACAATGAATCACTCGTCATGCAGAAAAATGTAAACAAATCATAAAGATGAAAAATAGAAAACAACAAAAAAACCACAATAACTTTCTTCGGGTAAAACAGCAATTTCGATCACGAAAACAAAGTCTGCGCACGTTTTAATTTCCTTAAACCTTTAACTTCCAGAAATGATTAACATGTAAATTCTCCCTGCAATATCCATACATTATCCAGCAAACAGGTAATGAGAATACTCAAACTTATCAGGTAAAACTTGTTATCAACAACAACAATTTAACATTTATATAGCGCAAACTATTATATAGATAATCAGTCGCGCTTTACAATCAGTTAAGGTGAGATCGGACGTCACCATGCAGCCACTTCAGTCCATGTATTGATCTCACCTTCCCTCCCCAATTCACCCTAGATTAGACACTACACAAGGATAGACCACAACGCCGGGCACTACGTGCCCTACTCTTCTCGAAGAGTGCGTGGGTTCTTTAACGTCCCACAATCTTTATCACATATAAGGGCTTGTGAGACGGGACCTCCATTTACCGTCCCTGTCCGAGAAGACTAGAAAGTCTAATCATTTGCAGATATTATTACAAAGGCAGCACTTTCTTCTCAGTTATTTAAAGACACTGAGTGTTGATCCGGCCGGAGTCAAACTCTCGACCTCCCGCACAACAGTCCAGCGCTATACCAATTGAGCTAACCGG